>NC_138829.1:221966-513824 GCF_965183815.1 Platalea leucorodia | reverse complement strand
TTTCTAACGAACTGAGGTGATCACAACATAGCCTTTACATGTGGGAAGGAAGCAGAGAGAAAAGTACAAGCTGAGCAGCAGCTTGTTTGGACTCAGCTCACTCTCCGCCTTCACCCAAAGGCTCCCGGGAATACCCATTTGCTGAGAACAGCATTAAAAACGCTGCAATTGCTGAAGTCTTCAATAGCACGCTCTGCTCGGAGGCTGCAGCTGGCGAGGGGCAGGGGACCATCGGCACCTCCCTGCCCGCCGTGGAGGCACTGCCGGAGCCATCCCCCAGAAGACGTGCACTGTTGGCTCCTGAGCTTCATCTCTAAATGACAAGCCACAAAACACAGTTTTCAAACAGAGGAGGGAGGAACAAGCAAGTAACAGAGTTAGAGTTTCAAATTGCCATGAGACTCTAGAAGAAAAAGACTTAGACTCTAGGAAAAAAAACTTAATTTTTTTAATTATCATTATTCAGAAAAAAATAAACATAGGCTGCAGTATCTTCTCTACATTTTGTATCAGTGGCAGATGTGTTGACCATTAACTGAGGGTCCAGACAGTTTTCAGGCTCTTCCTGCATTGTGAATGGCTTTCCTCGACACGCTGTGATCGTAACAAGCCAAGGGATGCGATGCAGCCCTGTCGGCTTGTAATCGTGTCTCCTACATGAGCAGACATCAGCAGACAATAGCCCAAGGAAATGTCCTTCACCTTTTCACACAAATACGTATTTTCATAGCAGAATTCATGCTGCAAAGCTTCTGGCAAAGACCCTGTTTCTTTGTATTACCCAGCAAAACCGAAAGCGAGTCAGACGAGGTCACTGGAAGTAAAGTGTTCATCTGAGGGTGTCCAGCACATCTGCTTCCCGCTGCAGGCAGGTGAGCGTGGCACGAACCCGGGCAGCCACAGGCCGTCTCCGAGCACCCACCGGCTCTCTGCGGCGTGCGGAGCCATCTGCTCAGCCTGCCGGCAGCTGCAGCCTCGTGCCGGTGCCTGCACCTCTAAGCGCCGCTCCGCCGCGCGGCAGCACCAGCCGGGGACTTGCAGCGCGGCCACGGGTGCGCATCAGGCACTTTTCCCATCCGGTCATCTTTGGGTTGGAAAGGCACCATATGGATTCTGAGGAGTCAGGGTATGTTTGTCAAAGTGTCCTCTTCCAATTTCACACATCATCAGAGTTTGGTATTTTGAGATTCTTCTGCTGGGAAAAGCAAGATTATTTTCTTTCAAAATAATTATTAGGGTTAGAAGTTTGATATATAAGGTCTTTTGGTGGGTTTGGGAGGGATTTTTTTTTTTTTTTTTTTTTTTTGGAAGTGAAAATTCATGGCAACAAAGTATTTTCCAAGAAAAATTACTGGGTTTCCGTGACACTTTTTTTTTTCCATCCCCAAATAAGTCTCACCTGCTCAAAAGCTCCACAGAGCAAGGCCGATGGTGAGGGCTCTGCCTGGCTCAAAGCACAGATTTGGATGGGAGTCTCCCATATCACAGCCAAGTACTCTGCCCATGGGATACAGGCTGTGCTGGAGCGTTGGCAGCCGAGTGTCCTCTTTTTCTGCCTAAAACTGAAAGGTCTGGATTTTGTTCTACAAGAAGCAAAAGCAAACACTTCTCATCCCCTGCCCTGGGAAAAAAAAAATAATGCAGTGCTGGAGTTTTTGCTTTCCAGCAGTGCCAAGCAGAAATGCACTCTCTGTTAGGAGAAACGCGAGTGCAGCATGGGAAGCCTCTAGAGCAGAAAATCTCCTTTCCTTCCTCTCCCACCATCTCCACAACATAAAATCTGTCCCTAGAGCTTACAGAGCGAAACCTCACTCCTCACCCTGACTGCGGTCCCTGATGTGTGCAGAGGATGGCATGGTCTTTAATTGCACTGGTTTATGTTTTTCTATAGGACACTGTTCTGCTCCTAATTCCCCCCGTTAGGGCAATCCTCTGGAATAACATTGTGAGATCAGAGGCTTTCTGCTTGGATCTCTTTACTTAATTAATGAAAGAAACCTTTCTGCACCAGATGACCTTACAGCCTCACGTCCCATAGCACAGAAGGACAAACACTCAGTTCTGCTGTAATCTCGTCACCGGCGATTCTCCTGGTGACGTTCCTGAAAGGGTTTTATGCCAGTATGAAACACACCAGACCTCTGGGCAAGAAACTGGTCAGGAGACTGGGGGTCACTGGGGCAATTCTGTGCCCATTCCCCTACCTGGTGCACATCACCCCCCGACCCGCTGCAGTCCAGCCCAGAGGCAAAGCCAGGGACATGGAGGTGCTGCTTTGGGTCTGAGCTGCCCTCCTGGCCCGCGTCTCCAGCATGAACGACAGTGTCCTGGGGCAGCTGCACTGCTCCCTGCAGCTGCCCGGCTGCTTCACCTCCCCTCCCCTCCCCTCTCCTCTCCAGGAAACATAAGCCTCTCTGCAAAGTAGGATTTATTTCTGGCAGGGTAATCAAGACACTTGTTAATCATGTCTAAGTACTGCAATTAAGAGCTGACCTGATAAATAAAAGGTATGGCAGTTGCCCAATTTTCATATTTGTTTATTTTGCTTTTGATGTCAATGTCTGTTTCACTTTTTGTTTATTTTAATTTATCTTGGTAAATTATACCCCAATTCACATTTGCAATACAAAGACAGGGAAAAAAAAGAAAATGTGGGAGGGCTGGCAACACTTCCCAAAACCTAAGATCTCAGATATGGAAACCACCATATGTTCATAGGTCTGAAACCTGGGTTAGCCGAACAAGAGAGTAAGGAGAGGGTAAGAGGCCTGGAGAGAGCACGCCAGCACTTTAGTGGTGATGCTGCTTCAGCTTCAGGTTGGTTTTCGGGGAGGACCTTTCCAGATGCCCTTGGCGCAGCGGTGCTGGGCGCAGGCTGGGGCGGTGCTGGGTGACGCGGGTGGGCGCTGGCGGAGCAGCCAAGCAGGCAGAGGTGAGGGCAGGGCTCTGCCCCGTGGGCACCCCCATGGGGACTGCCCGCGCCTGGGCGGCCGGCACGGACCCGCCGGCCGAGCAGGAAAGGCTGCCCTGGCACACGCTGCTGCGGAGGCCATGAGCACGGGGGTCTCCTCCCCACGGAGGAAGGAGGCAGATCTGCAGACCACCCCACCACCTCGCCTCCCCCCGGCGAGCCCGTTCCCACAAAGGGCACTTCTGAAACATCCCTCAATTGACATTTTAAAATTTCCAGCCCCCGACCGAGCTGCCCTACTTGTGGCAGCAGCAGGCACCTAACGCTGGCTTAGCTAGGCTCTCCAATCTTCATATGCGTTGGGCATTCTCAAATATGTTTAAAACCTGTCTTTCACATGCAGATTGTAGGTAGTGCTTGCTGCCAGACAACTTTTCATTGCTCTCACAAAAGGCATGTACCCAAGGACATGTTCTTGCAGGTAGTATTTTACCTCTCGTCCCTCTGCAGCTGCAGCGACTTTGTCTAGGGTGAAGTACAGCATCTCTTAGAAGATGGACAGGACAGCTCACTACAGCATGCTTCTGGCAGAAAGTTAATTAATCCTGGTTTACAGAGCTGTGCCAGCCGAATCCTCAGTACAATGGTTGCAGAATTGTCATCACCAGAGTTTCTTTTTATTATAGCCCCAGAGTAATGAAAACATAATTACTTCACTTACAGCAAACCTGGATCACCTAGTAGTCTACCTGAAAAGCCTTTCATTTCCAGGTGTTCTCCTCAGGCTGCAGGAGCAGCTCATCAGACAGGCTTCTCCAACAATATTGTAGGATATTATGGGTGGGCTGAGGGTCAGTCAAGCTGGTTGCCTTTGCAATAGCTCTGTTATTATCACTTACTAAATTTCAAAAAAATCATTCCTTTGCACTTATGCTTGAGTAAGATCTCTGAACTTGCAGCAAGGCTTCAAATCAATATTACAGCCGGCGAGTAGGATTACTGCCTGTCTTTTCACCCTTGCTGTCACAGAAGTTGCACCTTCATTCTCTACCCAGAAGTCACGGGAAGGAATCATCTGCACCTTCTGTGAAAGACAAATAACATCAGTCACAGCAACGTGACTGCTTCTGGTTCAGAGCAGCACATGTTTTTGCATCGATGGAAAGACTCACGCTGGTAATGCTGTAGATGCACACAATGTATGTACTCAAGTGAGCACTAAGCAGAACACACCATATCCCACGCTGTGCAGAACGAGCAGGTTTTGAGCGCTAAGACACCATGTTTTATTTTCATTTTCTTGTAAAAAATGTTTTAGGTTATTCATAGAGTAAGGAAGGCAAAAAACCACTTGCATGCAGCGTTTACTTTACAGTATTAGACTAGCTGAAGTTTAGGCTGTACTACAGAAGCTCCTTTTAACACACGTCTGGCTAACACACTGTTCATCTTAGCACTGTACAGCTGGGGACTTCTAAACTACTTTGTACCTGGATATGCCAGTCTCTCTGCTGCATTGTAGAGTATTATATTGTCTTACCTTTGTGTTTGTGAGTTATCTTACCATGGGAGACAAGCGCTGGCATTTTTTAAACAGCACTGGTAGGGAATTGAAAGCCTCGTGGCAGCGCGGCTGTGCGTGCAGCACACGTGGGTCCTTCGGGGATGTGCAGGGAGGAGGTGATGCTTCCCAGCTGCAACCCAGCTGGGCTCCCACCCTCTGTAACGAGGTGTGAAGACAATCTGTCGTGATCCGGCTGTGTGCTGAGCTCTGCTTCATGCGATGTGCCTGATTTGCCTCGTCTCCTGACTCCAGTGCTGTACCTGGGCTCAGGGAGAGCCACCCACGCCATCCATCTCCTGCAAGGCTGCCACTGCCCACAGGGACCAGGGCAGGCAGGTGGCTCGCCCCACCGTGCACTTGCTCCTGCAGCCTCTCCTACAAATAAACGCACCTGGAAAAACATGTTTGCAAAACCTGGGGTTTCAGGCAGGTGTCAGTGATGCCCCTGAGAGCACGATTGAAAGGTCTATGATTCAGCAAAGGCAGAACATCTTAAAGGCAATGGATAATTCATTTATTGCTATTTTCAGATAAAGCTGAATTTTGCAAAGAAATTCAGATTATATATGTGATAATCCAGGTGATATATGTGATTTAAAGTATTGAAGACCCTCAGGGTTAAAGAAAAAAAAAAAAAAAGAAAAAAATCAGAATGAGTAAAAAACAAACAGAAAAAACTAAAATAAACAAAGAGAAAAAGACCATTATATTTTCAACCTTGTAAAGCACAAAGCATTAGGAAATAGATGCTTAGGGCTATAAAACAATAAAAAGGTATAAAAGGCACAGATATGTTTCTTTTACAACAAAATAATTAATACTATTATTCTGTCGGCCTCAGTTGAACTTTCAGAGATTCAGGCAACCAAATTCCTCAAGATATAATACCGTTACAGAACAAACAGAACTGCATCACTTGATACTGTTGTTGCTTCCTTTGTAAGCAATACATCAAATTTCTTGAATTTTATCCCCATGTAATGAGACAAACTGTTATGACAGCAAGACATATGCGTCTTGCATCTACAGACTTTGAAAACCACCTGTCTGGGTTCCTTCATCATTAAACGGATTAAAAAGAAAATAAAATACAATGCTTTCTCCAGACAAAATACCTCAGAAGGTGTCAACAGTTTGGAAAGTTTGAATAAGCAAGATGTTGCAAGTCTAATGCTACACAAGATAAAATGAGCACATCCAATTACAACCGTGGTGAGCAGAGAAGCTGTCAGTGTGGGGAAAGGTCAGGCCCCGCTGCAGAGGAGCAATTAGTTGAAGATCTCAAGACAGATTCTTGACCGTGTTTGCAGGAAAGCAGTGAGATAGGCCACCTCGACCTCCTGGTTTCTCTCTGGCCCGAGGCGCGGTGGGTCCAGCACAGCCTGGTGCTCCGAGGGCGGGCTGGTGGGTTGCCAGGGACATCGCTGCTCGGGGGGTCCCCTCCTGTCTGCAGTTTGCTGAAGGGTGTGCTGGAGAGGTACTGGTGAGGCCAGGTTGCCACTGCTCTCCAAAGTCTATGGCCACAGGTGGGGGACAACATGGGACCTTCCCTTGTCACTGACAAGGGATAGATGTGCTCATGGATCAGCAGAAGGTGCTAGTTATTAACATTGCCTTTACCTTTTCACAAGCCTCCCTGGTCCACAGGAGCCCTGGTGCATGGCCACTTGCTTTGCCAGAGGTCAGCGAGCCCCAGGGATCTCCAACGGAGCAGGATCATCACCACCTTTGCAATGGCGAAGGCACACAGGATGGGAAAGTACTGGATTAGGTGACTTCAGGTGTGTTTTTTTACTTGGTCAGGTGAGGCATAGGTTTTATGAAAAAGGAAAATAAATAACATAAGAAATGAAAAGCATTCTGTCCGTGCTCTATGATCAGTGCAGTTGTTCATCAGGAGGAAGGCAGTGGGTCTCAGTGGGTCTCATGAGCAGTCTTTAGGAGGATCTCTCAGGGTGGCTCTGTGCAAGGCTTCCCTTTGTAGCTCGCTTTCAGTCAACGCAAATCATCTAATTATAGGTGAGCAGGGGCAGAGCCAGCAGCTGGGACCAGGATATGGGTTCAAGGAATGTATTCAAAGGGTCAGTCATGTGAGTTTTCTTGGCAAGGTGAGGATGAGCCTGCATCCAGAGATCCAGATCTGTACGCTTGAACATCCCTCTGCTGAGCACATGAGAAACAGCCGCTGGTTCACCACGGGCTGCAGCCAGCTCAGCGCTCTGCTCCTGGGATCAAGCCTAGAGCAAGCATGATTAGATTTTAGGGGGGTCCATTGTACAATCAGCAATACTGGAGACCAATTCTACTGTGATGCGCAAAGTACGTATCCCTAGTGCTCATATATATGTGTGTATGTACAAGTATATTTATACGCTATATATATTTGATGGAAAGAGCTGAAATTCTGCAGTCTGTGATGCGGTGGGTGGTGGCAGCTGAGAATTTCAGAACACTCACTCAAGAAGTTTCTATTCAGCAATTGTTTTATTTCCTATTTGGGATAAAAGGCCATGGGCCCAGACACAAGAATAATATATTATGCATGCTGAGACTTTAGCCTTTATTCAAAATATATAATTTTATAGTGAGTGACATTTTCTAGAGAGATTTATTAAACAGCAAAAGCAGTGCCACTTAGAGTCGTGTAGAAACACATTGAAGCAATGTGTTTCTGGGAAGCAGGTTATTTGATTTTCAGCCAGAGATTCAGAATTTCCTCATGGGTCCTGAGCAGCCTAGGGTTTGATTTAACTGTTTCTTTCACTTGCCACAGTCACCTTCCCCCCCAAACTGAGCTCTGAAGATTAGGTATCACCTGGTCTTAGAGCTTTGCCTTTGGCTGCCGTGCTGATAACTGCAATATAATTCTGTATAGCCGACCACTGGCACTTCAGAGTTCATATTATTTGTTCCATAATTACAGATGAAAATATTCCTAAGTGGACATGAAGTAGTAGAAACAGAGACTTTTCTGGTGTACACCATAGGTTTTCAAAGAACATTAGACATATTTCAGCTGATGACACCTTCTCCATTCCCCAGTGGCCAAATATTTTATCCATCAGTGTTTTCTCCAGGGGCTGAGTTTCTGCACCACCAGTCACCCTTGCTCCTGTGCTCGATCTCTCCAGTGAGGTCCCCAGCCTGGCCACTACTCTAGCGGGGGCTGGCCAGCAGCGCGGGGGCTGGCAGGGGTCTTCCCCTGGCTCGCAGGCTGTGCCTCTCTTCACAGGTGCCCACACACTGGCTTTCTCACACCAACAGGATTTTGTTGAATACTGGCCATCTTACAATTTGTATAAGCTCCCAGATCCTTTTCTGAAGAGCTGCTACTGAGCCAGTCATTCACCAGCCTTACTTTTCAGGTGATTTTTTCCTGTTCTGTTCTGTTCTGTTCTGTTCCGTTCTATTCTGTTCTATTCTATTCTATTCTATTCTATTCTATTCTATTCTATTCTAAATTTCCACCAAAATAAGGATCTTCCCATTTGTCCCCACTGAAGTGGACACTGACTTTTTCATACCTTTTTTCCAGTTCATCTGGTTGAAGACACATCAGAAAATTTCCTCCAGAGCCTCCTGCATCAAATCCAGGGAACGTGGCTAGAGACAGGACACGCTGCTTCTCCAAATGACATGCAGCCTTATGTTAAAAAACTCAGATTATAAGAATTCCTTCATATCCCTGGGTAAAGACCAGATTAAGAGTGCTTGTAGTTGATCTAGCTCTCTTCCAACTTTGTGCTTTTTGTCTGCTACATTAAACACACGGCAGCTGGTTGCGGGCTGCTGCCTGTGCCGAAGCTTGCGCTCGGGTTACCATGCAACCCCCCCAATACACTGCAGCAGGCAGCGATTTAGCCTTTTTCTGAAATGCAGATTTTTTAGACCTCTCTGCATTTTGCAGCTCTTTCTGACTCACTTATTTTTAATTCTTAATTAGTCTATGTGAGATACGAGTAGTTACTTCTTAGTAACAAGAAATTACTACTTCTTATCAATTTCATCAATAATTCAGTAAAGCAAATTAAGGGCAGCCCTGCTGTCCTACACCAACAGATGAGCAACCTGACATTGACTTCATGGCAGCATCTTTCATAAGGTGCATGTTGAACACCCACTGTCTGAAAAGAGGAGTTTCTTAAGCTGCCTGGCCTGCAACAGCATGGAAGTGCTTAAAAAGTTACTGGAAAATCTCTAAAAAATGAACTTTCTTCAACAGCCCTGAGCAAACTTGTACCTACCATGTTCCTCCGAGATCCCAAGGCTGAGCAGGCAGGACACGGGATAATGTCACACTTCTGTTCTTCCTGAAAAAGAAAAGAAAGATGAACGAGTGACTGCACTTCGTCTCCAAGGATTCGAGCTTTCTGATCATCAAAACAAAGATGGGGTAAAAAAGGAAACAGTTTAAGGGCAAATGCTAAGTAAGCTACAAACTCACCACAGACAGGCTCTTCAAAAGTAATTCTTCTACATAGCTGGCATTTTATATCAAGACAGGTAGGTTATTTTTTGCTGGCCAAGGGTGTAGCTGTTGAAAGAAGAACCTTTTTTTCTGCCAAGGGTTACAGGGTGATAGAATTTTCTTTCAATTCAGTGCACGACAATTAAGATTTTAGTTGGCAGAAAGTGAGAAATTAGTCCAATTTGCACAGTAATTAGTGGTTACAGGTGCCACAGGTGTTGCTTCCTGTACTCACCATGCTCCGTTTCTTCTGAGCGTTTTCTGCTGTGCAGCATTAATCTAACCTTGTTCATAATCTTGGGCATTTTCAATATATCTCTGCTAGAGCTGCTGCTCCCTTCAGTTTCCTGAATTCTACCGTGGCGGAGGTTTTCACACTATTTTTGCATGGTGTATCATGTCAGTGATTGATTGGTTTCTTACCCATTCAGTTTATTTTAGCTGTCCTTAAAAATCACTTTAATCATTCCACTTTTGACAGAAGACATCTCTGACATTTGACTGGACCAGTTAAGTGAGCCAGCAGAATAATTATTTCAATGCTGAATATTTGATATTGCTCTGGGACCCTGATGTCTGGACTCTTGTCCTGCTGATTTTCACTGCAAGGACATGAAGACAGCACAGAGCAGCTGATGGAGACCCTTGACTGCAACATGCCCTAAGCTCCGCCACAAGTGGTGCTGGCAGCCCGTGCAGCACACGCCAGCTCCCGTCTGAAGTCAGGGACTCCAGAGCATCCTTCCAGAGGTCCTGCTGAAATCTCCCCAGAGTTGCACTCTTTACTGTCTCCAGCTGCCCTTCATTAGTAGTCGTGGTGATATAAGGTGTCCTGCTGGGAAATTTTCTCGCAGATTTTTGTTGCTGTATTTTCAAAGCACGATTCTGGTTGACAAATTTTCTGCCAAAGCTAGGTTGATACAGTACCACTGTTCTCTTTATGCTGACATTTGAGGCAAACCTCTGATCAGAATCATCATCAAAACTATTAATACTGTTCTGTAGCACTTTAATTTATGCACAACCAAAGTTCAATTGTTGCCAAATGCCCTTTTGTGGAAGATCAACCCTGTAAAATTTGGTTTAGCTCTAAAGAGAAAGGTTGAAAAATCCACACTTGATAGGGTGATAAAACTCACCATCTTTGATTATTATCTTTAAATGTATCACAGGTTGCCGCATGGAAGATGATAACTGAAGAACAGTGCAAGGAAAAGCCTGTCTCCATGCTATTTTTAATTATGAAGCAGTTCTGGCGTTACCAGGCTATCGTGAGATGATGAGCAGTTTTCACAAATGTGTCTGGGTAGCCAGATCTGCGATGCGAAATCTGAAGGCTTGCTCAGCTGACAATACTGAAGTTTGTTCATTTGGTTAGGTTTAACTCTCACCATGTCCCTTGAGTGAGCTCGGCTGTACAAATCGGAGTCACGGTAAGACTCTTCCAGAAGCTGGAAGAAGTAACAGCCTACAGACGTTGCATCGCCCACATTTGCCATCTTTTATTTCTAAAGCACAACAATGGCTGCAGAGTGTTGAGTTGCTGAGAAATCATCTCCTCGTGCCAACAACAATAGACTGTTCTCTGCTTTGGCCACAAAGCTGCAATACGTTGAGAGGAATAACACTGGTATCTGTTGTCGCACTCTCTGACACTTGTTCAACAATCCACTCCAAAATGATGTTGTCATCTTCTAATCAAATTATACACCCAACCCCCAAAATATTTCACAAACAGGTTTTGCCAGCTGATCAGTTCCAGCAAGATAGGGCAGAGTCATAACGAGTGGGGTCACAAGCCAGAAGGGCCGTGCAGCATTCTGCTTCCCAGTGTCAGCAGGAATTTGGAGACCACACGGTGCAAAGTTCAAACTGCTTCTCCACTCTGTACTCTTCTTGCACTGCAGAGTGACCCAGAAGTCCAGGACTGTCCGGATCCAGGCAAGGGGAAGTACTTAGGAAGCATTTTTAAAGATACTCCAGTGGCAAAAACAAGGTTGTACTCAGGCCTGCGATGAAGGAGTGTCCAAACTCAGTTGTCTCCCCAAACCAGATGGTTGCAGAGATCCCTCCTGCCTGACTTGCCTGTAACTGGAAACCTCAGAGCAAGGTCTGCCCTTTGCCATTGCTTTTCCATTGCTGGGGCACTTTAGTTGTCAAAAGAGGCTACAGGAAGCACAATACTGCTGAAAAGCCTGCACATTAGTTGACAACATCAAGATACATCTGCACGATGCTGGATCTATTCTCCTGCCCGCAGCTGTCAATACTTGCTGGTACAATTGATTCCATCAGGGTGATGATGACAGATATAGATCGTTCCCAAGTGCAGCAGATGCATGTGATCTAGCAGTTTTCATACCAGACTTCCTTTCCCAAATCTGAACATAGATTGTTTTTAAAAAAAGAGCAATGCAGTTAAGAGCTGAACAGCCTGTTACAAGCATAATCCCTGCGCTCTAGTATTAGTGCTTAGCCGTCAGAGCTGCAAACAAGCTAAAGGCAGGTAGCAAGATGTCCACATCAGGATAGTAGGTAGGAGTTTTGGAGTTGCCTCTTTATTAAAGAGAGATGTTATAATTATTATGATATAATTATCAGAGGGACATTTTCCCAATCTGGTTTTCTAAGTTTTGTGTAACAGAAATTCTGTACAAAGACCACTTCAATTAAAGACAGGAGCCAGTGTCACTTGCTGAGGTCCCACCTTCCGCTTTCAGACAAGGTACATACAGGTCCTCAGCTCGCTGCAGGGGAAGCAAATGGTAGACCTCGTCTGTGCAAACAAAAGGATTTTCAGGAATGTCAGCCCACCCATCCATTTTAGTCTCCTTCTTTTGCCAGACCTGTGATTACCTTGGCTCTACCGCATCTCCTCCTGCTCTGCCGCCTTCCCACACAGGATCCCATGCCTGGAGGAGGCATGCGTCAGCAAACCTCGCCGCTTCTCCAGACAGCTGAGTCTCAAGGCTGGCTGCCCTGTAAACATGCAAGCAGGGCAGGCTGGAGACAGGTTCTGTGCAGCCTTTGTGATGGTCTATAGAGAAAAATGACAGCCAAGGTGGAGGTGATCCTGTTCCATGTTCCCTTGGCAGTAGATGCCTCACAGCCCCACGATTCGTAGACATGAAGCACTCTAGGGGGTAGCTCAATGTTTGGCCTGTCTTCAACTTTTAAGCATGGGAGCTGAGATAAATGCCTGGTCTACACTCTTGCAGAGCTGGTGCACATGACATTGGGTTACCAAGGATTGCCATACGATTTATTCAATCTGCTTTTGCTTCCATTTGTTTATTTGTTTGTTTGTTTGTTTTTTCCAGTCATTAATGGGATCACCTGAAGACTGAAAGGAAATCTGAAAATTCCTTTAAATGACCTTCAAGGAAATGTGAACTGCTTCAGCAAACTGCCTCAAGTTTCCACCAGAAGCTGGTAAGCAGGTAGATGAAGCGTAGAATTGTCATGCATTGATATCAACATGTTAAATTATTCATCTTAATTGGTATCTAAACCTTTGTGATATTTGTTAATTTTACAAGAATACATTCTTTTTTTTTTCCGTCATGGAAGCAAACAGCATTGAAATATAAGAAAATGAAATAAGAAAAGGATATGTTATGCTTCTTGTTGTAAGAATATTCACTGGAGACACACAAAGTTTTAGTGTTAATGTCTCTGCATCACTACTCCCTGCATGCTAAAATAGGTTTGGAAATGCTTGAAAGGTTAAAGCTTTTGCAAATTATGAAAACAGACCATTTTGGAGCTATAAATCCTGCTCATCTGGGATAGTTGTTCTTGTGTAAAACCTCATGTTTTCTTGAGAGACTAAGCTGAATATTTATGCTTAGCACATCAAACACAAGGAAGGCACAGAGGTTCACTTGTCTGCAGTGGGTATTTAAGAGTTTATTGTTGATAATTAAATCTAGAAATTATAATTAGTCACTTATCCAAACTTGAGTGCCCAGTCTTTCCTCATTTACCTTTCCAACATAGGACTGGTGTTAGCTCACTGGTTGCCCTGGAGCAATGTCTTTGGAAATCCAACTTTTGTCATTTATGATTTAATTATACTCTGGTGGCTCCCGTGGCCCCTTTTCTTTGCTCGCACAGAAACTGCCTCAGACAGGCGCACCTCCTGGTACAGGAGCTGATAAACCAAAACAGAAGACTTTGGAAAGCACCTGCCAACAGCCAGCGTGTTGGCCAATCCCCCCAAACCTTAGAATCATACAATCATAGAATACCAGGTTGGAAGGGACCTCAAGGATCGTCTGGTCCAACCTTTCTTGCCTAGAAAGGTTGAAGAAAAGGCCAAGGCTGATCCACCATCAGAGGATGGCTTGTGCTAACAGACAGCGGGTTTGGAGCTGGGGTTTGGTTTGTTTGCAGGTGATGTACCAGCAGCCGCGCTACGACTCACCCCGTTGTTATAAAGGGAAATAAATGCACCTTGTCCAGCAGAAAGTGAGGCTGATGAAGGGGAGCACAGAGGACCACGACTGAGGTTGTGAGCCAGCAACCAAGCAAAGGAGGGGAATTAGCATCCTGACCAGCGACGGAGGAGGCGTTTGAGGATGGCCTTGGTGCCAGGCGTGGTGAGAATATGCCTCAATGTTTTTGAGGAGTGCATGGATGGCTTTGGGTGGCTGCCGAAGCATGGCCAGTTGTGATCAGCAAGTGGCGATGGCATCGTTTGCCAGGAAAACATCTGAGGAGGCAAACTTTCAGGGGTTTTGGACATGCAGAGGCAGAAGCACCGGTGCGTTCTCAGGGCTGGTGCTTTGTGCCGCTGCAGCAATACCCCACAGCTGCAACTCCACCTGACCAGGCAGTGAGACACGTTCCGGGGCCGTGCTGAGCCACTGCAGCAATGCCGCGGGCCGACCAGTCCTAACAGAGAAACCCAAAGTCAGGTGAAAAGTTAGAACAGCTAACAAAGGAGAAACCCTCATGTATTAGGAGGATCTGGTTCTCAGTTCAGGCTGAAATACCTGAAAGAGGAAGAAATGAGTCATATGAAGCTCCAAGCGCCTGCTGGTACAGCATGTCTGCTAAGGGCTGGGAGGAGACCCGGCGAGGTGCCCGACCCCTCCAACGCACAGCTCAGCCCCGCCGAGGCAGGCTGTACCCGCTGTGCTACCGCTGCCCTGCCTTCCTCCCTGTGGGGCCGTGGTACAAACCCGGTCCCCATGGCCATCTGCATCTTTCCAGCTCCAGCTCCCACCCATCCATCTCCCAATGCTTCCAGCCATGCTCCGCAGCGTCTCAGGAGACGTCCGTGCACGTACAACCCTTTACTACGGCAGCACAGACCAGCCACTGGTCACTCCAGCCCCTTGCTCCCCGAAGCGATGGCAATATCACAAACGAGCTGTTGTCCAGACCTCTCCACTGCTATCTGAAATGCAGTCCCACTTACCACGTGCCTCACAAGTCCTGTTTTCGTTTTCCAGGTTATGTCAACACCTTAACACTCACAAAAGCAATTCTGTAGAAACCTTCTGCTTTCACCAAATACAGTTTTATGTGGTTTTCAATTCTTCTTAAATAAACACTTTCCTCATATAGTGAAATAAAATCCAGAGAGAGAAAAAAGAAGAAAAAAAACAAACAAAAAAACCCAGCCTCTCCACAAACACCTCCAACAACCACCAACTATTTGTGGCTCTTGTGACTCTGATAAGTCAGAGCAGAATGTATAGATTTATCGATTTCGTTGTTGCAGGGGGATTTGCAAACATTCTCTTGGCTCAGAGCAGGCTTTCAATGTCTCTCTTGGTCTTACTGTTGCTTTCCAAAACAGAAACGAAGTAATTCAGGCCTTTGGGAAGTTTAACCTGTCGTGTACCACCCTGTCCCTTCTGCCGCTCCTGGACTTTCTGACTCACATGGTTTTGGAGGACACAACAGCCCATTTCTCCCTGTTTTGTCTTTCATGTCCTGCCTCTCATTCGCCCTAACAGAAGATGAGCAGAATGCATACATGTAAAAGCATCTGAACACCAAAAAAGTCACGCCTACATCTCACCCTAAAAACAAACGCCTCCTCTCAAAATTGCAGTCACCCACCTGCAGAATAAATTCGGCTCTTGTCTTCTCCTGGGTCCTCCTTTCTCTTTCACCTACCCGGCACAGTTTAGCAGCTGTTGACAGCACATCTTACTGCCATCCTGGTAGATAACACCGAATAGCAATGGAGCACCCAGAGACTGACGTCAGAAAACACAAAAGAATATTTAATTTACAAAGGAATATTTAATACCACTACCAGTGATGCGGTCAGTGTTGTACTGCAGAACACCAGAAATGAAGACTTTTATTGTTACTGCTGGGAACAGAAACTGTCTGTGGCATCTTGCCAGGGATCACTGCTTCACAACTGGGTCTCCTAAATATACCATGACACAGAGCCACTCCACCAACTTCAAAAATCCAGATGTGAAAGTCTTGCATTGAGCCCATCTTTCTATTTTTGAGCTAGGACACAAGGGATGGGGATGCAGAGAAGTTCTCGAGCCATGCATCTAGGAGCCTTTTTACATGAGAAGCGCTCCGGCACTTTACCCCAGACAAAACTGATTGAAGGTCTTGCTGCCACAGCCAACTTTTCTTCATTTGCAGCAGAAACAAATAATAGTCTTGAACCACTTCTCACTCCTGCTCTGTAAACCTGGACTGACTACTTTCATGGCAAGAGAAATGCAGTCTTGTCATACCAAGATGGAGTATGAAGTGTCACACAACAGCTCTGAACAAGTTCAATTCCTCCTCCCTGTATGAATGGAGAAACATTTTCTCTGGAGGAAGGTGAAGGTTTGGCTGTGTGTGGGAAACCCAAACACCTGAACTGCTACGGGATCCCTGCTCAGCAGTAGCTGTCAGACTGCCTCCACCTCCCCTCTAAGATGAGCATCCTAACATCACTAAAAATAGAAACTAATGGTTAGGTTTTATACAAATAACAGCTGGGATAAGATGTGGTTTAGATACAGAATTTTAGATCTTCTAGAGGAGAGGAATTGGATTGAAAGGAACCTGTTTCCCCACAGCTAGGGTACCCTTGCAAAGCTGGTCCTCTTCTCCCGTGCTATGTAATTTTATAGGGTCCATAGCAGGTGTCTTCTGCTATCACCTAGTCAAAGCATAATTTCTGTTTCCTGCCCATCACCACACAATAGACTTGAAGGGTTGCATTTTTTTGCTTTTGCATGCATCTGTAGGAGTTAAACAATTCATTGCTTAAATTATTACAATTTTAGACCAAACTTTTCTAAATCTAGGTGCTGTTTTACTTAAACAACTTATGCATTATGAAATGGGAGAAGCAGGTTCAGCCATCATACCAACAGTAACCACAGATCTTGGTCCCCAAGGAGCCAATTCACTATTCCCATCACACCGTGTTTTCACCAAGGAAATTCCCCAGCTCTCGCCGTGTTACGCAAAGGCAGGGCATTGCAGAACAGCAGAGACTTATTGCTTCCTTGTGTGTCCAATGCAGCGTCTGCAGATTTCACAGCCTGCCCATCTAGCATTTCTGTGCTTCTCTTTCATAATTTAATTAGCAGCGGGGTCAAGCACAGTGGAGGTCAGGCAGCAGCGTGGGGCTGATGAGAAGTGTGAAGCTTCACAGAGGTGCAGTAGAGACGACATCAGCCTCGCAGCCCCCCGGCTCTGCACACAGGGGTACCCCCCTTTGCCCTCAGCCAGCCTTCGTCTCCTCACTCACGACTCTGAGAGATCAGTAAACAGCAGGAGCCTCCCTGCTCCTTCCAATCAGTGCAATTAACTTGTAAACTGAGGGAGTGTGCGGATCTGTCCCTGGGGAGCCACCCTCTCATCCAGTGACTCCCATTAGCTTACATCAAGGGTGAGTATGGTGCTAACCTCACAGCTCAGCTGCTGCTGATGGCAACTGGCATAGGGAGAGAGTCTCACTTCGTACGGGCGGTCAAAGAACTGGTCTTGCATTCTGCCTGCCCTATGGAGACCTCTGGCTCCACAAACAGCTGTTAAAAAGCAGCCAGAGAAAAGGAAATAAATTAGAGAAAATAAAAAAAAACACAAACGCTGTATGGGAGCACAGGAGAAACAAGTACAGCTGTGACCTTAAGGTCAGGGATCTTAATTGTACCTATTAACACAAAGACATAACCTTTGCCTCTTCCCTACTCCTGTCTAGCTGTGTCTGAATACCAAAAGTTTTTCTTCATCTAATGAGCTCCGTCCACCATTTGTGTCTCATTCCTCAGCTCCATCTTCTGAATGGTCTCCAGAAACTGTGATCAGCCTGAAGGCCAGCTCAGTCTTTTTTGTCTGAGCTTAGATAAGCATTGTCAGCGCTATCTCTGTATCCACCCATTTCCCTCTCTGTCCTCCTACAGAGGATGCCAAGTGGATAAAGACACATCTGGCTGCTTTTGACCTTACCAGGAGTGCAGGAGTGTGTGTTGTCCTTCATCCTGAATTTTGAGCCTTTCTTTTTCTCTAACCCCATCTATGTACAGTTTCACCGAGTTTAACTCATGGGACAGACCCAAGCACACACTCGGCAACCAGCTCCTCTCAGGGCTGAGGACAGAGGTGAGCAGAAGAGGGCCATCCTCCACCTGGCAAAACTCCCCGCTCAGCCCTCAAAGCATGCTGCACAAGCCAGCAGATTAGGGGTTGCTCTGCCCACAGCATCGGGCAAAGCAGACTCTCAGCTCTGAACTTACCCATCCTTTCCACCCCCGGTCCCAGGGTGACGGTCTCCTGCTGTGGGAACGACGGAGCCATCCACTCCCTGCACAGCCCCCGCGCGGTTGCACAGCCATCCCCAGGCTGGTCTGGTGGGGCAGGAAGGTGGCAACGACCAAAGTGCCAGGGGCCAGACGATGACCAGCGCAGAGCAGCCCGGCTGGGCGGCACTACCTCGCTGCGTAACCGATGGTGGGCTTATGGTGAGTGTGTGCTGATGTAATGCCCGGGGAGGGGGGATGTAGAAACGGCGGCTGCAGGGGAGGTGTTTTGATGGGGAGGCAGCCAGCAGCAGAGCTGGTATGAATCACTGCCAATTACCAGGACATCTAAAATTACATGAAACATCTACAGTCTGAAGAATTACAAGCTAAGTACCAAGCAGTTTTCTCCCTGGTGCCAGCAAACTGTAGACATGAGCTGATTTGGTTTTATCCGTTCCAAGCGAAAAATGTTATGATTGCTCTGCCTGGGTTGTCACAGCAAAAGCCTCGCCAGGCTGCGGTCACTGACCCCGGGCAGGAGCCAGAGGGATCTGTCACACGGCTCCTCCTCTGCCATTGCTCCGTTTCTTTGGGCCACTCTCGTGATTCTCCCTGGTGCAATAAAAAGGTCTTGTGTGCGCGTCCAAGTGCCTTTCAGATCATGTGGTTCTGGGGCTTGATGCAGATAGACTTCATTGCCCGACCTGGTGAGCTCGTGAACAAACCTCCGAGGTAAGGAGCACAGTCACACCTTAGAAGTGCAGATTTTTGGTATTGGCATTCACTGCTGCCTCCCTGGTGGCAGCACTGAACCCATTTGCTAGGGAATTTCTGCTTAGTATTCATAATAATTTGCCTCACCCTCAAAAATAATACTACATTAAAAAAACCCTTTTTTTCCTGATATACATTCAGGTTAATCGGAAAGCATCAGTCACATACCATTCCTATGGGCATGCAGAGCCTACAGACGACAATGTCATTCTTGCCCTGTCAAGCATCCCAGTAGGTTTCTTTAGGGCACGCAGTGAGCAGGAGGCTGCATCTCCCTGACCAGTGCAGGCTAGGGAGCAGGCGGGGATGCAGAGCAGGGGCAACAAAACGTTCCCAGGAGCAGCCTCAGGCGCAACCACTTCACAAAAGAAAAAGCAACGGGAGAGGATTCGTACTCCTGGGAGCGCGGGGCGCTTCCAAAGGGTTTCCTCTGCCCATCACCCTCTGCAACCAGCTCTGAAAGCAGAGCGAAGATGCAGCTTGCTCCTCTGTTTGGCAGAGGCACAGTCACCGTGAACTAGGATGAAGAGGGTAAGTGCCCCATGTCCCGTGCTGCTGACCAGAGAGATCACCCCTGCTCCTGGTCCTACTCCCCCTGTGCCCAGGCCTCCTTTCCCCGTCCCTCTTCTTACCAAGGTGGGCACCGCAGGGCCATCACTGGTGTCCTGTGTCCCCTGAGAGCTCCTGGCAGCCGAGGCTTCAGCAGGGTGGGAGGTTTGGCCGTGGCCCCCCAGGGCTGGCAGAGCGGTCCCAGCTCTGCTTTCCCTGCGGAGAGCAGCAGCCAGCACTGCAGCACCAAGCCCAGGCTCCTGCAAAGGCTTCCCCGGCACTCATCTGGTTAAAAGGAGCTGGTATCACCGAGCTCACATATCTCCCAGAGCAGACATGGATTCAGCCATAGCCTGTTCATCCCTGGACAGGCATCTTGCTCTCCTCTTCACGCAGAGGGAGTCTTGCTGAGCAGCCAGAGATTTGCCTCTCCAGCAGCTTTTCAGAAGATGCTACAGCACTGAGACCATGCTCTCTGCTCTCCCACTCCTTCGCTGAGACCGTGGAGGCCAGCGCCCCACAAAGTAGAGTCCCTACCAAAGAGCAGGGCACCCTGATGGGGGTGGACAATGTCACCCCGCTGTAGATTGCTGCATGAGGACCAGCGCTGAGGGGGTGCGGTGCCCGGTGCATCACCCTCACCTCCAGCATCTCTTGCCCATGGCACGCATGGGACAAAGCCAGCCAGGCATGGCCTGTGTGATCCAGCCCCCACTAGCCCTCGGAGCCCCCAGCCAGCCTCGCCTGCCTGAGGAGGCTCCTGCAGCACACCTGAAGGAGCACGAGAGTAACACCGTCACCTCTGCACTGTTAGTGCGTGGTAGCCCAGCCAGGGCCGAGCAGCAAAGGGGCACATTCAGGTTCAACGTACTCCCCACCCGGCCGAAACACAAACATGTGGATTATATTCAGCAGGTAGTGCTGGTTTTTGTAAGTCATATAGGCAGTACGGCACTCTACACCCGACCCAAGATAGCCCCCGCGGTGCCGGCCAAGTAGTGATTAATGGAGCAGAGATGAGTGCGGCAGGTGGGAAGATGAAGAGATAACCGTCGGAAAGATGCTTTGTATGTGCTTTTCATAACATGCTAAAATAACACCCATAGTACTAGTTTCTAGTAAGACATACACTGACAGAAATACTCTGAAATTTGTTAAAAATAAGCCTATATATTTTGGAATAGGTAAATTAATATGAAAAATGCAGACTACGGCTCTCACTGCTTTACAGTTAAACATATACATTCTTGTTAGTGCTGGCTAGGTTTTACCACTACATCCATATAGGGATAGTTATACAACTAAAACTTACCACATCAACGTCTTTGATGAATGAAATAAGGAGTCTTGATGAATTTCAAAACAAATTGTTAGATTTTCTGGCATCTGTAAATGTTTAGACCCCTTTACTGGAAACATTTGAGGAATTAATTTACAAAAAATATTTGAAGAAACCACACAGGAGTATGCAAAACAGCAAATGGAGCCAGAATATTCTAGGGGCTGGAGGCACTCTCAGGGCATCCCTGCCCACATTCTTGGGCATTCGGGGGGGGAAAAGATCTCTCCTAGTCCTTGCACCATAGATTCAAAAATTTAAAACTCACTGAAAATATTATCTGAGGAAAAAAATTACCTGTTTAATAAAATTGCACCTCTCTGTCAAGGAGCAGAAACATGATGATTTAACATGCAAAATCAATTATACCATGGAAATAGCAAAGCTCATGAATGCAATATTGTTACAAAGTGTTTTCACATACTACGTGAAGTAGTTGTAAAAGCAAATTTTGAGTTTTTAGAAACATGGTTGTTAGCAGATGAAATCTCAGCCAGTAGTAGGCCACAGCCAAGAAGTAGGAGCATTATCACTATCATCCCTAATTTAGGAAAACATTCTTGAAGAAATTGCTCCAGCCAAATGTGTGTAACATTTGGCTCCAATTTAAATCTCACTTAAACCAATATGCTATAGGCAAGGCAGGATGGAATTTGAGATCTTTGGTCTCAAAACTACCAAGCTTGTTTCTCTCAGTTTGGCAACCACCCTTTGCAGCTTTTTAATGGGATGGTGTGAAGTGAAGGATTCCTGTGCCTTTTGGGGCTCAGCTTGCTTTTCAGACCTCTCAGGGGCAGGGTGAGGGCTTCTGGCCGCAGCGCACCCTTCCAGCCTTATCGAGTGTTTCGTTCTCAAAAGCTTCTGTGCCACTGGAGTCCTCCAGCCTAATTCTGTGCATGTTGCACCATAGGAAATTGTTCAAGCTCTCAAATGGCTCATTCCAGCTTTCAACTCAAGCTCTGGCTTTGGGAACATCCAGCAGCTTTCATCTTCAGGACAAATTTAGATTTTTTTCACACTTTGTTATGGAGATTGCCACATTGCAGAGCAATTAAAAATGAAACATCAGTAACATGGCAAAGATGAAAGTACAGTTTCTGTCTTGGGGACAGACAGTATTTACCCACCATTCCAAGATGCTTTGCAATATACGGCTCCTTTCTGGGAAGACCACCTTTGCTTCGGTAGCATGGACAGCAGATCTTCAGGCTCCTCGCTGTCTGGATAATCCCATCTGCACATTCAGGCTGCAGGGTGCTCCCCCCATCTAACTGAGAACTGTGAATTGGAAGCAACAGGGGCCTGCTGAAAAATAGGTTATTCTTCCCATTCACAACGGCCACGACGCAAGCTTCCCCTGAAAGAGCCTGCGCTCCCGCGGGTCTGCTCCAGTCCTGCAGAGAGGACGGGAAGCACAGCGTGGCGCTTCTTCGGCTGGCATTCCCCAGCGGGCGAGGAGAGGGGGTCAAGCACCCGGCTGCTGCAGCCTCTGCAGAAACCTCTCTGCTGTTGTGACTGCTGAAGGCTTCCCTCGTGCAACGTGCCCACCAGCCCTGTGCAGAGAAGCAGCAGACAAGCGTCAGCTCGAGCACAGGGACGAGGCCCTGCTTTCCCAGGCAGCTCTGTGCTGCTGACAGAAGCAGAGGACGGGCAGCAGGGCTCTGCAGTGCTGCGCTGCTCCTGCACGGGTGCTGGAAACAGCCAGGGCCTTCGCTCCGACTGGCCCTGTTCAAAGGTGATGAACCAGAGCAACACCTACACGCGAGCTCAGAGCCAAGGGCAGGAATCGCACGTTTCCTACCTGGAGCATCTCAGTCCTCCTCACTGCCTGCCTCCCACCCTCTCTTCACATCCCACAGCTGCTAGCGTTCCTTCATTTTACTTTCAGATGACAGCACTTCAGCGAGGATAAAGAGACACAACTATCAATATGTTCATGGGGTCAAGGCAAATATTACAAAAAGCAGTAAAAGCATTATACGGCACAAAACTATTAGTAACAATTCATATTGACAATTGTGTGTGAGAATCACACACGGAAATCAGAAAACTTAGAGACTTCACCTCCAAGGAAAACATGGCTTTCTTATGTCAGTCTTTCATTTTTAGTTCTGCCTACCATTTTTGAGAAAAGTTGATTTAAAAATACAGTGTATCCACATACCTCAAAAGAACTTAAAAAAAGGGGCAGGAAACAGGTTATAAAGTGTTAATACATAGGAAGCTCTTTGCAACATAAAATTATTAATTTGTGCAATGACTGCATAATTAATACTTGGTCTCATCTCATTCTCTTTTAAATGTATTCCCACATTGCATAGAAGTTGTTGGCTAATGAATTAAACAGTTTGATGTTGATGAATCACAATTTTGCCTATCAATATTAAAATACTGCCAGAGGTATGTTTTTCAGCTTGGGTCATGAAAGTTTAAATTGTAATACTGTCAAAAATGTAGACATCATATTTTCCCAAGCTTCCGTGCAAAATCAGAAGAGTCCAAGTTTTGTTTTCAGATTTGTCGGTTTTGGACTATTTTTGTTTGCTTTCCTCCATTCAAGCAATGACATGAACATAAAGTACCTTGCAAAACTTCAGACTTATCAATAATAGCATCTGAAATGGAGAAATCCAGTTACCCAGGAAATCTCAAGTCAAAACTAGTTTGTTCCTTGGACTATGATTAATGTGGTAAGTGATACCAGATGGTAAATGCTTTGAGAAGCCTCTGCTCTCAAAAGAAGTGATAATTACTTTCAAAGCTGCAGCAAAAGGATAACGGAGAAAGAACAGGTCCCAGCCCAACATCAAAGGGACACAGGAGCGAAGGGCACCTCGGCACACGGTCTCTGCCAGGAGCCTCGGGCGAGGGAGCCCGCGGGCCTGGGTGCTCCCACCCAGCGCTCACCTCCCAGACAGGACCAGGGTCTCCGTGCTGGGTCTTCTGGGGCAGCTGATGGCATTCACGCCGTCCTGCGTACTGTCCACGTACCACAGAAGTCATCTCCTGCCTCCAGAGGAGGGGGGTAACTGCCAGTCCACAGAAAACACTGACTAAGAGGTAAGCCACATACTTGTCCAGCTTTTGGCATCACGATGCCTTTTAGGCACTCTGGTGGCTGGCAGTCCTGCAGTGTTCATAGCTCTGACTTTGGTGGCAGGCAACACTTCTCCACTAAACGCGTGCTTAATGGCTGGGCCAGGCTGGTGCTGTGATGGTCTCCACGCAGCACTGTGGGCTTTGTGCTATGAGCAATTTTCATCAAAGGGACTGTAAGGGGAGGAGACTGTATGGCTGCTAAAAATAATTTGATAGGCAAAATACTTTGTCATGAGCTGAGTGTTTCAGCAGGAGAGGGTAGAATAGGTTATACCCGTTTTAATAGCTTAGGAGACCACCGAGGGATCTTCTCACTCTCCATGGCAGAAACCACCTGAACCCCACCCGGACAGCCCCTTGCATGTGTAGTCACGCCTTGTGTGTTTTTGCAGACCTAAACCAGAACCCAGCAATAAAACAAACTCAACAGCACAAGTGCATTTTTCTGCATGCTTGGGAAAGGCTCAGCGCCCCATCCCGTTTCTGGAGGTACAGCTGTGCTGCCTTGGCTAACCTGCACTGCAAAACCATTGCTGGGCTGTCCATGGGAGAGTCTGTTAGCTTATGCTGTGAAGGTAAAAGCAAAAACAAAGACAGAATTGAAATTCTGGAGTCATGAATAGTTACCGACGCAAATGAGAGACACCAGCGTGAAAAGCCACACCGCTCCAGCGTGGGGGAGCAGAGCCCGGGCACGTCTGCTCAGCAGGACGAGACTAGCAGTGCGGGCAGCAATGCCCAGCTACGGGTGCCTACCTGGCCCCCAGCCCAGTCGGGACCTGAACCGCAGCCGTCAGCACATCGCCGCTCTCTGCCCTTTAATGCTAACAGCCCTGGCTGCCTCAGCACCAACCATCTCTTTTCTTTATTGGCCAATAAATACTTTTCTTGCATACCTGCAAGTCATATAAGCCCACTTCCAAGTCTGTGAATGGTAAAAATGCCCAAGTAAAATCCACATGAGGCACAGGGTTACAGACGAGAGCCCTTGGGAGGGAGGGCTCGGACAGCAGGAGCCAGGGAGGAACAGGTCTGAGCTGCAGAGCTCGGGGGTGACAAAACCAGGGCTGCAGCCTGCTGGACTCCGACAGAGAGCCAGGCACAGGGGAGGGGAAGAGGCTGAAAATGCCTGGCTGCATGGGGAAGACTGACTCCTTGGAGAGCTCAGCCCAGGCCAGACTGGGAGATGGAGGAGTGCAATTAGCTAATGACACCAGGAGCAAGAAAAAGGTACCGGTTTTGCTGAGACTCACTGCTGCTTCAGCAGCCACTGACGGTGCAGCCCTTGCTGAGGTGGTTGAAATTTAGCAAGATCAGCTGTCCCAAAGCCAGACAGGGCTTGTGGACCAATGCGCCATTTCATGGATTAAAGAGATAAAAAGCCACAAAAATTAAAAAGACAAGATTAAGGACTTTCAAAGAGCATCATCACTGCCTTTCTGAAGAAAGCTGACTTAGTATGTTGGATGGAGGCTTCTCAGAGGTACAAAATGAACAGTGCAAAAATTATCACAAGGTAAAGCAGATTTGAATACCCAAAGCAATGAGAAATTACTGTTTCATTATGAATTTCCTCCAGGGGAAAAAAAAAATTGCAACTGCATCATGAGGTACCACAAACAAAACACCAGCAATAAACGTGAACTCTCGGCAAGGCTGAGCAGTCCTCAGCGTCTGCGTGCTTTCGCTGTGATCACTGTCATGACACACAGCAGCAACGGCTGCTTTGTGAAGGGCAAACCAAGGAGGTCTTCAGGTCCGACCAGGAGCACGACAGGATCTGATATTGACAGCGAATGCAGATCTATCAGGTTGACAGTGCATGATCCACAGGGAATCAGGAGGGCTCCTTGCAACTATTTAATTCAAGACAGTAAGTGAAGACTTATTTGGATTATTTTACAAGTAGAAAGAATAAGTCCTAGAAGTGAGTCTGATGAGAGGTCTGCTGCTTCTGTAATTTCACTGCTCAAAAGGTCATATTGCAGAAAAGTCATCTTCTAAAAGCACCTACAGAGGTGAGCCTCTGCAGTGAGTGTGAAAGTAAAGTGGTTGTTAATGTACATTTAACCTTTACACCACTGAGAAGGTAATAAGCGAGAGCAACTGCACCAACAGTAGTCTTGAAAAATGTGAATTCGTCTCCACCAAATGTTAGTTAAAACTTGAACAGTCTCCATCAATACCTTTGGGGACTGCAGTATTGGCCCCAAAGCTCTAACGGGAAAAGCTGCATATCGAAAACGGGTCAGCTCTTAAGTTTCACAAACCTCGTTCTCTTTCTTCTGCAATACAGTGACAGACAGAGAAGGCTCCTTGCTTGCATGGCACAATGTCCAGCAGAGTTGAAGCCCTTCAGCACTGGCAAGAATGGTGTTGTCCGACCTGCTGTGATCTCCAGCCACCAGCCCAGCCTTGCACGAGGCTCAGATGGCTTAACTTCTACTGAGACGTGAGAAAGCAGTCGCCTCCTCAGCGCGCAGTGAGGATTTCAATGTACTGATCTCTACAGCTCCCGTGTATAAAGAAACACTGAAGACTCTCAGAAAAATCAAAGCTTGAAGGACATTTCCGTACTGCATGCTGGCATTTGCATTACAGCCTGCTCCCACCGCTTGGTGAGATATTTTGGAGCAGGTACTACAGCAGTCCTTAGCACTACTGACAGGAGCTGCCTGGAGAGCATCCCTAAGGGACTGTCAGACAAAAAAATGAGGAGAAAACATACAAGAGCGTCACGGGCAGTGATGGTTTGCACAAGGCTCCAACAAGGCTGCTGTTCTGCGGTGGTATGAGCTGAAGTCATGCTCTGACTTCTTCCAAGGGAAGATCCGTTTTGCTGTTGGGATCAGAGTAATGCGATGGGAAAGTTGCATCTCCTGGACAAACTGTTACATGGTAGGAAGAAATAGTGGTGACCTCATTTGTCCTGTGGTACAGGGCGCCTTTGCCAATAAAGTCAGCGTATGCTGCTTCCTCTAGCAGGGCAGGAGCTTTACTAAAGCCCTGGCTTTAAGATTTCTGGCCTCAGCAGAGCTAAGACCCTAGACAGTGGGAGAGATGCTCTGGGGAATGGACTCTCATCAGCTGCTGTGTGATAAAATTGACTTACTTCAGTACACATTGCCAGCTACATCGTCCACGGCTGGTGCTGAGGGTCTGCGCTGCAAGAGCTGGTAGCTTGCTGCAACCTGCATTATGTTCCAGATACCATGTCCCTGCCGGCCATCGGGGATGGGATGGGCCATTCCCAAAATCTGGCTGCAGCGCACCTTCCACCCTCTGACCCCCACAACCACCAGCGATGGAGGAACACAGACCCAGCCCTCTGCACCACGTGGCACGGGGAGGGCACAGCACAGAGCAAACCACCCAGGCTTTCATCCTCCGCACCTCTGAAGTCACCTACCACCACACCTGCAGAGCGCCCGAAAGCTGCATGGTCCGGGGAGGCGTCCCCGGCTGCAGCGCTGCCGGCACGGTGTGCCGCCGCGAGTCCAGCCCTCTCCGCTCTCTCTGGCATGTTTTCCTTTGCTGACTCCCGAAGAGCTTGCAATTTGCTACCAACAAACCACTGCTTCACTAACATCGCTAGGGTCTGTTCTGGCTGGTTGCTGTTAGGAATACTTAGTACCCGATTCCCTCTGCAAACCCAGCTCTGCAGCAGAGACTTCTCAACAATAGAAATGAGTATATCTGGAAGTGCTTAACCAGGCTAACACCAGCAAATCACTTTTAGAAGGATTAAGGATCTTTGAACTTACTCTGTGGAGAATTTCAAGCCTTGAAATTTTACTCCTAAGGATATACTAATTCATATAAAACTTCATATAAATCTCACAGGTTGATTTAGGAGTAAGTATTCAATTTTTAATTACTTCAGGGATTACCTTTCATTGACACCATTGCCAACATACATGGCAGTGGCTAGATTCTTCAGCTACATTGAGGAAAACATTGTACCAAGTACTGACCGTGCTGAGGAAAAGACCATTTCTACCCCAAACTGCTCACCATCTAAGTACATCAGATGATAGATAGAAAACAATTTGACATAACAGCTTGTATTGCCTTGAAAGATTATATGTTAACTAATCCCTTCAAATATCTGACCTTGTTCAATAGCACTTTATGAAATAATCTTATTAAATAGAAACTCAATACAAACTGTGACCATGGATAACCAAAAGCAGACGTAGTTTTGTAACATGCAAAACTATCAGACATGCCAGCAGGCAGCCATGAAGACAGGGCAATAGCTACACTGAGCTGAGATATTAAAGGTGGGGCTGAAGGAGTTTCAAAGAGGAAAACAGGAGCTCCATTAGGTCAGGAGTGCTGAAATTATTGGGGTCTGGGATTCCTCAGGGATGTCTCCTGAGGAAGAAGGACCAACTGCTTAATACCACCATTCTTTAGGTGAGATCCCCCCATCTTCGGAAGCACTGAGGATTCAGCTCTGGGATCTCTCACTTGCTATCAGATATACTGCATCTACAATTAATCCACTAGCCTAATTCATCATACAAGAATGTTTGTCAATCACAAACGAGCAAAGAATGAACAGTTTGTCCTACTGTGCATTTCAGCCATCTTTCAAAGAGATTGCCAATAATAATGTTATTGATCACTAAACCCAAGGAAAGAGGGAAACAATAAAAAGTCAAGATACAGATTCCTTTACTGGCATTTGAGTCATAACAGCTCTGAACCCCACTAAAATAAAGCCACCTCCTGTCTATATGCTGCACTGAGAGCAGTCACTGCTCACCAGGGTCCTAGGGGAAATATCCCCTGATGGGGGTGAGGAGCAAAGTCCCCCTCAGCCTCAGAGCTTCATCTTCTGTGAACCAACCCACCCACCCACCCACCAGCTCCCAGCTATTTAGAGAGACATGCAGTTTTGATGTAAAGACTTCAAGTGACAGAGAGCCTACTACACCCCAGGGTGAGCTGCAGTTCTGGTTAATCACAGTCAGCCATCAAGACCTGTGTCTTGTGTCTAGTCTGAGTTTGTCAGGTTTTAGTTTTCACTGACTGGCTTTTGCTAGACTTTATTTCTGCTAGATTAAAAGAGCTGTTAAAAGATGTTTATATTTCTAGCTGCCAGCTCTGCAAACCTCTCCAAGGCTCTGACAATTGAGCCAAGTTTCTTCCTGGGGATAGGGGAAGCATGAGCTCCAAATAATAGACTTCATATTCTAAACTTAATCTTCAGTGACACCTGTGCAAACAAAATACCTTCAAAGGCATTGCTAAAATATAATTGACCATCCATGCAAATGAAAACAACTGAAGAGGCAGAAGGAGACAACTCAGCTCGCTGCTCCCACTGCACGGGGTCTGCAGCAGCAGCAGAGTTAAAAAAATTGCAGACAGTTTTTATGTCACTCGGACATCAGGGAAGTGCTCACAGAAAAAGAATATCTCTCTGAAGTGTCCTTTTAGCATGTTAGTGCACCCATTCCCCCCATCAAGGGGTGATCCACAGCTGACGAGGACATGGGACCAGCCCTGTGAGGCTGCACCCGAACGCGACGGCCCCACGGGGATGGTGCGGTAGCGGTCACCCCCTGCAGAAGGCGAGGGGACAGGGCACAGGACAGCGTGGGCGGTCCTGCCAAGGCAACTCCCCAGGCGCCTCACACCCAGTGTGGCCCCGACAGCTGGAAGACGAACCACACTGGTCTCCCCAGCATCCCTCCACCGGGGCGCCCAGAGGAAAGAGCGGGGCGAGGTTCCCGCCGCGGGGCCGCTCACTGCTCACCTGCGGCGTCACCCCAGCAGAGCCGGCTTCTCTCCAATGCTGTGATTTCCAGGTACTCACGCAGAAAAGTGCAGTGTAGCCAATTATTTTGTGTTTGTGCCTCTGTGAAATGCTCTGTTCAATTGACAAATTGACCAGAAAAACAAGCAAGGCACTTCCAACCTTCCCCATGCCTTTGAGTGCCAGCTCGCTCTGTGCACTGAGCTCTCTGCAGCAGGGAGAGGAGATCCTTTGAACAGGGAGTGAAGTGTTACCCGTACCTAGAAGAAAGCTTAATTGGATATAAGAAAAGATTTTGTATATTCAGTGTAAAGGAGACTAAGCCACTTAGAAAAGGATCAAACAAATCCTCTGAAGTGGGCCAGTATCATTTGATCAGCACTTGGTGTCTTCAAATTGAGAAGAGACTTTTTTTCCTTTAGTTTGAGAAGGAGATGCTCTAGTTAAACCACAGGTTTGAAGCCTATTGTGCCCACTTATGTAAGTGAGAGGGTATTATCCCCACTGCAGGAATTACTGGCCTCATATGCAAAACCTATCCACACAAACAAATGATTCACATGGTTTAGAATACAGAGTTGGGAGATGCATTGCAGCCTGTGAATGAGGGAAAGGCTGGTTTCATCAGGCTCAAGACCTGGGAAATGGGGCAGCGTTCCCACCTTTTGCCACTCGGAGCAGGGAGCTGCAGGTCAGCTTTCAGTATGACCCACAGGTCTGCAGCTGGCAACCACACAAGCACGTCAGCCCTCGAAGCCCCCCATGGCATGCTGCACCCAGGGCCGGAGGACCCCCTCCCCAGCCTGAGATGCAAAGGCACAGGTCTCGAGCTGAGTACTAAAAGCACTGCATGTCTGGCACCACTGCAAAGGTGGGATGACGTTTAGTCCCGCATCCCTAGTTCTGCCTGTGATTTGCTGTGGCAGGAGCCATCTCTTGCCATGTGTCTTTCGGCACTCAGCACCACGGCCCCTGTGCAAAGCTGGGCCCTCTCAGCACCCGCGGCTTGCAAAGGCAGGCAGGAGGCATGCAGCATTCCCTGAAGGAGCTGGACCTTTGTCCAAAACCTCTGCTTCCTGGCTCAGCTTTGCTTCAGCAGCGATGGTTTCCTTTGAGAAGGCTTGAGCTCTAACCACCATTGCTAGTTACCAGGCTCAACAATCCTGGTAGAGATGGAAATCATCAGCACAGGAGCCAGAAAACTCCTGTGCAAGTTTTGACGTTGTGAAGGTAGCTGCCCCGTGCCCTCGCCCTTGTCGAGGCATGGGCTATGTCTCCCTGCCCGACAAGCAGCACAAGAGCTCACAGGAGCACGCCGGCTGCCCTGGAGCAACCCAAGGGTGGCCAAGGGCAGCGCTGAGCCAGTCCCCGAGCGCAGGGCTGCCGCGCTGACACCAGCAGCACCAGCACGGGACGCAGCGCAGAACCAGCATGGGACCACCCAGCTCAGGAGAATCACACCTGACCTTCCTGGAGCAAGGAGAGCCAACGGGTCTTCCAAGGTTGAGAATCCAGCCAAAAAGCCGTAGAAGAAGTGAAATACTAGAATAGGGCCGAGGATGTTCAAGCCTGTAGGACCGAAATTTGGCACTGCCAAAAAACAAGCCCCTGACGATTCCCTTCTCATGTCAATGAGTGCAAATGAACTGCGCTTAGAGCATAAAAGAAGAGAAAAAGCACTTCTCTGCATACGTAGAAGTAAATGCACTAACTGACCTAGAGGTAATTTTTAGTAGACACTGTCTCTTCTGGACACTGACAGTAGATACCACAGAAGATTTCATCAAGACCTGCCTTCCTGCCCACATACACTTCCCATCCGCGCACACAGAAGAAGCCTTGCCTTGCAGAGTTCAGATTATTTATTTATTTGCATATATGCTGAGCTTGCAGCCTGGCAATTCACCAGAGTATCTGTTTCACGAATGCCCTGATCCCTCCCGGGAGCCAGGCCCTCTCCAGCCTCAGAAGTCAGCTTTCTAGATGGCCTAAGAGCAAGCAGGTACTTATAAATTCCTATACAAGCATAACGCATTATCTTGGAATAAGCAAGCCTCACTACTACCTTCTGACGTACCTTATACAGGAACACAAGCAAGACCTGAAAAACCGATGGTGGGGGAAGGCAGCTAGACCCAGTTTTTAATTGCTGAGTCAGTAGATGTGTGGTTAGCTGGTTTAGCTCACCTGTGAGCAGTCTGGCCTCCATGCGCCTCTGCTTAGCAGCTGGGAGGGCACTTGCAGCCCTCTGTGTGTCTGAAAGCAGTTTTGGGTGAGGCCGGTCCTTCTGGAGGGTGTTCTCCCCAAGAAGCCTTGGGGCTTCTCTTGCAAGGCATCAGCCCCGCACTGCCGACCCCAGGGCAGGACGGCACCCCAGAAGCGGTGTGCTCGTGGTGCTAAGGAGCTTAGGGGTCTGTTGCATTATCCTGATGTTGCAAGAGCGCTTTCAGTGTTGCAGCAGTGTCTGCACTGCACTGTGGCCAGCGTCGAGAGCAATGGTGCCCACTTCACAGGGGCCCCGCACGTCAGACTCGGGGGTCCAGGGGTGGGCTCTAGGGCAGCCGCAAGGGGTCTGTAACCAGCTCAGAAAGTCACTGTGCTGCGAGCCTTTAGCAGAGCCTGGATACAGCACAAGTTCAGAGGCAGGGCCCTGCACGTGGCCATGTAAGCAGCAGTCACGGACACGGCAACTCCTGTTCCTCTTCTGGCCCCGGCGCTGCCTGCCTCCCCAATGCCGTTCACACTTCCCAGCCTTTGCAGCAAGTGATACAGAGAGCTATTTGCCTTCCACAAGGCTCAGTAACAGACAAAACACTTCTTGATTATGGCCTTCCACAGAGCACAGCTTTGCACCGCTATCAGGTAACGAAACTTCATCTGCATTCATACCTGAGGATCGCCAATTCGTGTGGCACGGCTTTATTTTTGTGATGGGTTGATTTTTTGAGAGACACGTGCAATGCTCTGTAACTTATTGCAGAATTTGAATTCATACTTGCATTGCAATCTATTTTTAGGACTTGGAACTTTTTAAATTATTTTAGTTAAATGGTAAAGTCAGTATTCATATACGTATATATGTATATAATTATTTAATGGAACCAAGGTGAAAATAATTAAGAAGATAAAATAATGCAAGGGTTTTAATCAAATGTCCTAAGTTGCTTAGCCTGGCAAATAGTTCATCGTGAACACAATATCTAATTAAGTAACATCATGATGAACTAAAGCTATCCATCAGGCTCACAAAAGGACCAAGTTAGCCTGTTTTACCCACTGCACAGGTGATTAAACAGCACCATAGTTCTCTCATATTAAGTATCTGATTTTATTTCCAGCATATGGGAAAGTCAGAATGAAGGATATCTTCTTCCTCCTGCTCTGTTCCAGTGGGCGCTAGCAACATCACGTATCTTACATGAGATAATCAGCTTTCTGGTGCATCTAACGTTTCTAACCAAGACCTGCATATTCATTTTATACGTGTTAAGCCCAATGGTATGTAGAAATTCCTTTGGATTTAATGATGACTAAAGGTAGTTTATTTTATGTCATTCTCATGCTCATTTTATAATTCAATCCATGATATCAAAGTACTGTGCAAAAATACATGTAAGAGACACCAACCCCCAGATGTCTAACAGAAGCTGAGCAGGTAAAGAAAACGTTAGCAATGGAAACGCTGACCAAGGTTTTAGAGCAAAACATAGGAACTGGTTGGATTGGGATTAAGGACTTTGTATTCCAGTAATATTTGCCAAGACTTTTGGCATGAGCCAGGCTCTGTTGTGCTAGATGCAGCACATGTGGAAATATCAAGGAAAAGCACGGTCTGCCTGAAAAATATTCTGATTAAAAAATTTGGGGAAAAAAGTGATGGTAAAGGGCCGTTACATTTTCTGATTATAGGTGGGAATGGGAAACCCATGGAAATTAAGTTTGTCCAAGGCATCTAGTGCTCTTCCCCCACCTCAGATCCCAAAACAAGGTTTGCCCTGCATCCCGCACTCTAGTCCTAAAATCTCACAGCGCTTGTTGCAGGGGTCAGTGGCTGGGCTGAGCCCTGAGGTTTCCCTCTGACTTATCTGCACCATTACCGCGTTAAAAATTTATGTCTTTTCTTGTTATGAAGATTCATGAGAGTAAAACTCATAACAAAGTCAGTGGAGAAAAATATTTCTCTTTTCCTCTCTGTTCCCCAGCTGCCGTTCTGCATCCAAGCTTTTGGAGCATTGCCCTTCCCTTCACTCACCAGTAAAGAAGTGGTTTAAGATGAGAGGTAGCTGAAGAACCCCTGTGCTCAGCACTGCAGGAGGAGCGATGTGCTGCAGGGGACCGCCTGCAAGCGTCGGTCAGCACAGCATGACTGGGAGCGAGGCGTTTTGTCCTCTAGCACCCCTGTAGAAACGACCTGCCAGAGACATTTTCTGTGTCAGCCATGCTTTTGCGGTATTTGATGTTTTTAAGGCTTCACAGTCCCCTTGGATCCGCTCCGTTTCAGCTGACGATGACATCGCCTGGGTGCCGCGGCTGTGCGGAGCAGCGCGGCCCCTTTCCCCCTTTGGCGGGTGAGGAGCGCGGGCCGTTGCTGCACCATGTCCCTGTCCTGGCCCCCACAGCGGCACCGAGCAGCCGTGCAGCAGGTGTGCCTCACCACCATCCCTCTGGAGGAGCTGCTTGTAGGGCCAGAGCAGCGAGACAGGTCCCAGCGGAGAGATGAAGTCAGAGGGCAGAGCTGGCAACGTCGCTGCGGGGCTGCTCATGGGGCGGGCGGGACGCAGCCACCCTCCCCACCGCCCACGGGATGGTCCCACAGATGAGCCCGGAGCTGGGCTGGTGCCCTTTTTCCATGGCAAAGGCAGGCGCTGTCTGGGGCGGGTTGGCAGAGGCCTTCATGATGAGAGGAACGAGGCTCAGCAGAGATTTCCTTCCCTGTCCGTGCAGTACCCTGTGCCAAGATCCCAATAAATTAGTTAATTTTTAAGAAACACTCTGGTTTGCGTGTCTGTGCAACACAGCTGATATGCTGTGCCGTTATGGTAATAGTTTCATCTGGAGGCTTTTCCTAGAGAGAGAGAAAGGAAAATGCTTTTCTGTATACACACTTTAAATGCAAGCTGCAACTTCAGACCAGCACTCTGGGGTCTCCTCTGCTGAAACATTTATATAAGAAGCCATCCAACACCGGACTTTCTCCGAAAATACATTCAATGTGGAGAGTGCCTCATTTAAGTACCAGTTGGAGACCAAATTCCTGTATACAGATAAACTGAGCTCAGAGGCTACTGCTTTATAATGGCACTGCATTAGGCACAGGTGATTTTCTTTTCTTTCCTTTTTTTTTTTAAATAGGCAGTCTGGCATGCTATCTCTTCCTACTAATCTGAAAAACAAAGAAACTGAGCCTTTCCTTCACTTACAGGAATGTTAAAGTCACAATTTTCCCAACATTACTCTGGTATGAACCTACCAAATGGCCTTAGCACTGAGTCACAGTGCTGCTCTTGCCAAAAGTGGGCAGATATCTTTTCAGTCACTGTGGTTTGTTATTCTTTCACCTACGCTTTAGCTAATACAGTTCTGAAAACTAGCAAAGTTTCTTTTAAATTCTAACTGAAAATAAATTAGTTTTGTCTGGTCTATTTTCCATACGCCCAAAGGCACCCACAGGGCAATGTCTGTTTCAGGTACTTTAACTTCACCGTGAATGTCCCTAACGCCCTTCAAGGCCCCTCCAGCACAGGCTGGAGCATCTTTCCCGTAGAGGCCGGAGTCCCCACAGCCGCAGAGGCAGTGGAAAGGCACAAAGTGGCCGTGATCCATTGGCCTTTTCCTTGGGGATGCAGCTCTCCGTCCCCACAGCCACGGTCCTGCCACCCCATGCCCTGCACGCCGTGATGGCACACGCAAGGCCACCACCGCCGGCAGGGACCCGCCAGCCCTCCACCCCTTGCTGGCTTACCAGCCCCAGCCTCCCTCTGCTTCGGATGAGCTGTGCTCGTGGGACCCCCCCAAAGGAGGGGTGTCAGCCCCGCTAGGAGTACAGGCAGAGGGCAGCCCCCACGCCTCTCCTTCGGAGAGACGATCAGTTTTTGCCCCTGGCATTAGAAAAATCACAGTGATACCAACCGTCGAGCTGCCACTGCATCCCACGGCCCGTTCAGAGTGCGCGCTGCACTGTGCATGGGTTGACACGTGCATAAAGGAGGACAACTGCCGGGATCATACTTTTTTTGAAACCTCACGTCAGCTTGTATAGCATCATTTCTAGATAATGATAACCAGCCTCAGCCATTGCTATCAGTTCTCAATGCAATTAATGAGTCTCTCCTGTGGTGTTATTAAGTTAATATGAACACATCAGCTGTCAGCTGAGGCACAACCCCTGCTCAACAGGCACACAGCAGTGCTCAGGGCTCCCTGCAGCTCTCGCCATGCAGCCTGCTCCTGTCCCGGCTCCAAGGCAGGGCTGGGCCCTCCAGGCTGGTCCTTAGAGGAACACCTCAGACAGCTTGCACCAGAGACTGTCCTGAGCTGAGACAAGACTTACCTATTCAATGACACCCAAATAAAAATAAGTAAATAAATAAATAAAAAAGGGTAAGAGAGGTGGAGAGGGGGCATTGCTCCATCGCTGCAAGCGATGGAGGAGGCGGCAGCCCGCAGAGCACAGCGGGGCACCCCGCTCCTGCCCTCGCATGCTCGGGGATGGGACCTGCTCCTGCCTGCAGCGCTGTGCTGGGCTCGGGCTGGGGTGGCCGTTCCTGGTAGCCCTCAACTCCTTTGCAGGGAAGTGCTTGCAGCAGCAGCTGGGAGCACTGCCGGGAACAGGGCAGTCACCTAAAGGGAGACAGTGCCTGGCAGGATGGACAGATCCTGCAGCACACAGGCTGCGCCCAGGAGAGCATCAACAGCTGCCCCGGTGCGCGGGGACAGCCACCCTCACGCCAGGGCCAGGAACCAGCTTGGCAGCAGCAAGCTCTGCAGTTGCCAGCATCCATTCCTATAGGAACGCTTGCAGCTAACCCACACCAGGGCATCAACCGTCCCAACCTCTGTGTGCGTGTCACCCTGCCGCTCACAGCACAATACCTACGGCAAGGAGTGCGAGGCCCTTATAATCATGCACGTGACTAACAAAAGCACTGCAGCACAAGCGCTTTCTCCTCATACTAATAGCAACGAGACATTGGCACAAAATGTACAAAAGCAATGCCAGGCATCTGAATTAAGTGCAGTCAAGTTATTTGTTATTCTTTAAACCAAACTTCAAAATTTCAAACAAATTTAGACACAACTTCAGCTTCATTTTCTTCAGCAAAACAGATGTCCTGCATGCCAGGGCAAAGACAACTTCTGAAGATGAACAGGGGTGCTCTGGGAGTATGGAGGCCAGGGGCTCGCCTCTGCAGCTAAGTGCAGTTCTGGCAGTGCAGAATAAAGCTGTTGTGAGGTGTGAGAGCATGGCTCTGCAGTCAGGGAGCAGCTATTTGCAAGGAACCAGCATTTTGCCAAAGCTGGAATGCAGATTTAGCTGGGTGAGTGCTCCGCTCTTTCAGTGAGCTAAGGTGGATGAAGGCACCTGAAGTTGAAGTAAATTCCTTTTTGGTTCAAAAGTGAGATCCTCCCAGGCACCAGCTGCTACTTCCAGTGGTACCAGAAAAATCCCCATGCTAACGCTTAAGCGTGGTCATGGCATACCCAGAGAGCGCTCCATTTTCTCCTCCTTTAACTTTACTCCCTGTCCTGATCACCGAATAGTCACTCCACGCAAATGGTACCCCCCAGCCAGCCCCCAGAGCGGGGCTGAGGGAGCACGTGTTCCCGCGGGCCGTACCATAAATTTATTAATTCTCACTTTCACAGAATCATAGAAGCATGGTACTCAGGGGTACCCAGCCCCCTGAGCTGGAAGACAGGGACAGGGAGCAGAATGAAGTCCCCATAAGCCAAGGAAAAATGGTCAGCAACCTGCTACACCACGTAGACACACACAAGTCCATGGGGCCAGATGGGATCCACCCAAGGGCACTGAGGGAGCTGGCGGAGGTGCTCACCAAGCCACTCTCCATCATCTATCAGCAGTCCTGGCCAACTGGAGAGGTCCCAGCTGACTGGAGGTTGGTACCTGGAGTACTGCGTCCAGCTCTGGGGTCCTCAGTACAAGAAGGACATCGACCTGTCAGAGAGGGTCCAGAGGAGGGCCACAAAAACAATCAGAGAGATGGAACACCTCTCATGAGAAAAGGCTGAAAGAGCTGGGGTTGTTCAGCCTGGAGAAGGCTGTGGGGAGACCTTACTGCGGCCTCTCAGTATGTAAAGGGGGCTTATAAGAAAGATGGGGACAGACATTTTAGCAGGGCCAGCAGCGATAAGACAAGGGGTAATAGTTGTAAACTAAAAGAGGGTAGATTCAGACTAGATAGAAGGAAGAAATTTTTTACAATGAGGGTAGTGAAACACTGGAACAGGCTGCCCAGAGAGGTGGTAGATGCCCCATCCTTGGAAACATTCAAGTTCAGGCTCGATGGGGCTCTGAGCAACCCGATCTAGTTGTAGATGTCCCTGCCAATTGCAGGGGGATGGACTGGATGACCTTTAAAGGTCCCTTCCATCCCAAAGCATTCTATGATTCTATGAAATGTGACGCCCATCTGCAAGAAGGGCCAGAAGGAGGATCCGGGGAACTCCAGGCCTGTCAGCCTGACCTTGGTGCTGGGGAAGGTTATGGAGCAGATCATCTTGAGTGCCATCACACGGCACATACGGGACAATCAGGGGATCGGCCCAGTCATCATGGGTTTATGAAAGGCAGGTCCTGCTTCACTAACCTGATCTTCTTCTGTGACAAGGTGACCCACATAGTGGATGAGGGAAAGGCTATGAATGTTGTCTACCTGGACTTTAGTAAGGTCCTTGACACCGTTTCCCACAGCATTCTCCTAGAGAAGCTGAATGCTCATGGCTTGGCTCACTCCAAGAAGGACATCAAGGCCATGGAGCATGGCCAGAGCAGGGCAGCGAGGCTGGGGCAGGGTCTGGAGCACAAGGCTGGGGAGGAGCGGCTGGGGGAGCTGGGGGGGCTCAGCCTGGAGAAGAGGAGGCTGAGGGGAGCCCTCATCGCTCTCTGCAACGGCCTGAAAGGAGGCTGTAGTGGGGTTGGGGTCGGTCTCTTCTCCCAAGTAACAAGCAATAGAACAAGAGGAAACAGCCCCAAGTTGCACCAGGGCAGGCTTAGATTGGATATTAGCAAAAATTTCTTCAGCAAAAGGGCTGTCAGGCCCTGGCCCAGGCTGCCCAGGGCAGGGGTTGAGTCCCCATCCCTGGAGGTATTTAAAAGACGGGTAGATGTGGTGCTTAGGGATACGGTTTAGTGGTGGACTTGGTATTGCTGGGTTAATGGCTGGACTTGATGATCTTGAAGGTCTTTTCCAACCTAAACAACTCTACGATTCTATAAATCAGATAGTGAGAATAATTATTTATACCCTTAAAATATGCTGTATTTTAAATCCTTTCTTCACTGAAATGCCAACAAGAAAAAAAGCCATGTCAAAGAAGAGATATGCCCCCAGTAGGAAGTACACCTGTCATACCAACCTCTGCAAATCTCATTTTCTGTTTATGTATTCCATGTGTGTATATAATTACATAAATGCAATTGCTTTCACATGTTTGCAAAATAATCCTAGTGAATGGATTGTAAATTATGAACCAAAGCTGCTGTGGACTGAAGATAACTGCCCTTCAAAAGGATGCTGGTGCTGCCCTTGGCCGAGCAGCGCAGCCAGGCTCTACAGCTCTCTGCTTGAGCCCGGTCTCTGCAGGGCTCGGTCCTTTCCTGACACTGTTCAACCTCAACAGCTCAAACATTAATCCAGCAATTAGGAAATATAGAGTTACTTCTCTACCAAGAGAAGTTCAGAAGACAAGCCCCACTCCAGGCAGATGACGCAGCAATGACAGTTACTGCCTTACATTAGCAGAAACAAAGGAGGGATGCCAAGATATTGAACACACGACTCTGCAGTAAGAAATTCTGGCAGGTTATCGCCATTGAATGGTCACTTTCCCTGTCTAAAAAACTCAGTTCAAATAACAGCAGAGAGTTTTCTCTGTAATGAATTCAAGGACAATTAGCTGGAATCATCCAGTGAAATCTAAGATACCTCCGAGGAAGTGTTATGGCTTGCCATAAAAATATATACACTCCATTTGTTATACTCAAAATCTTGTTACGGGCAAAAGGGAGCGTACATCTGAGGTGCCAGGAATTTATTGCTAGTATAATTAACATTTTACCAGGCTAATCAAAATATGAGAAGCAGTTATTATTAGTCCAGTTACAACAGCACTCATACGCTCCAAATTATCTAATCATTATTTAAAAATTCATTAAAAATATAGTTAAAATATTTATAGGTAAATTCCCTGGTGTTTCTTCAAGGGGGAGCTCCCCAGCGCTGGGGCTCTGCTCCCGCCGGGAGCCGCAGGGACCCTGGGCTGCTGGTACCCTCCTGCATCCGTACTTGTCCCCATCACAGTTTCATTAATTAGGGGGTCACAGATGGTTCACACCAACCAGCAGAGTTCCTTATTAGCACTCGCAAGTAATTAACAAAAAGCAGTTAAACTACAGCCAAAACAAACTCAGGCGATAGTCACCCAACCACTGGGCAGCCGCTGCCGCGGTGCAAACACACTGACACCATCCCGCGCCACGCAAAGCCAGGGCAGGGCTTGAGACTGCCTGGTTGGTACGGAGCCCACAGCACTTTTTTAGCAATAGCAAAATTAATGAGATATTGGTTAGTTAATTTGGTGAGGAAAAGCATCAAGAAAAGCTGAGCCATTACAAAATACTTGGGAAAGGTACTCAGGGGAGGAGGAGGTACCCGCCGGGGCATTGGCTGGAGGTGCCAGCCAGCCCAGAGCTGCACACGCAACATCCATCCCGGTTTTACTGGAAGCGGAGAAGCGACCCACACATGGGCCTTCCTCCCACGGGACGCTGCCGAGAGCGGCCAGCACCGAGGGCGGATGATTTCCACCTCCCCACCGGGTCTGCTTCTCAGAAGTAACTCACGGCAGGGACGAGCGGCAGCTCTGGGCACACGCGGGCACGGGCGGTCGGAGGCTCTGGGCTGCTCGCCCCCTGCTCCCCCCCGCTGCAGCCCCTGGAAGGACCTCAGCCCCCCGACCCACGCGGCAGCGGGCGGGAGGCCTGGACAGAACGGCAGAACAAGGAAACGCTGGCGTGGCAGCGCGAGGGGCGTCAGCCATCACCCTGCCCTCGGGGATTTATTCACCATTAATGCCCTATGATGTTTAGAACAGTCAGCCAGGTGTTGTCAGATGAATAAACAGAAGTTCAGAAAGCTTCTCTCACTAGCACTGTGCGCTACAATGTTATATCTTACACCTAAGCTAATTGTTGGACTAATTAAGAGTTTTCTTTGATTTAGAAATCTTTTAAATGCAATGTATGCATAGTTTTGGCCCAACTATTTTTGCAGCAGCATTTCAAAGAACATACTCTGTGCGAACCGGCTTGTTGCATCCAAAGCAGAGCCTTCAGAGCTGCCTGGAGGAACCCACTCAGACCTCAGCTACAAGCTCAGCTCTGGCCTATCTGCAAACTCAGATGGAGGATATAAATTTAAATTTTTCCTTTTAAGAAATTCATACAGTCTAGTACCATTGATATCAAAGCTACTGGATGTAAATTTGATATTCAGTATGTATTTTCCTGTTCAAAATAACTCCAAAGGGATGACTAAATCACTTTTCCTTCCAGCTTGGATTTATGACTTTCTCAAACATCACATGGATGCATTTGCCTGCCTCATTTTCACCCGTCCAAGGTCAGGAAACATTTTTAGTCCAAGTTTACTCATAAACAGCCAGGGATGCAGCATTTTTAGTACTTTACAAAAAAATATCTCTAATAAACAGCATGACTGTTGAAATTTTCTGAACAGAACTAAAAGTATAATATTAAAGTAATCCGTCATGATCTGTTTCCAGCCCAGAATAACCTTTCATTCAATCCCACGTGAGGTCTCGGGCCAGTCGATAACCCTGATGGCTGCCACAGCCCAGCCGAGAGCCGCCAGGCGCCGTCTTTCACACGATATTGTAATCCAGGGGACGCGCCAGCTGCGCTCTCCGCACCCACCTGGCCGGACCTCGGGACCATATGGCAACTCACAGCACAAGATTTATCTCATGGACTCGAGTGCAGCAGGAAAAAAAAATGAGCCTGTGCAGAATAACAGGTCCAGCAGCGTGGTGACCTGGCTTGTTCCCCTCGTTAGAAGCAAGCTGGTACTGTCCCCAAAAACAATAAAGAGCAACTAGTGGAGAGTCAGCTCATTTCCAGACAGGCTGGATTCAGGGGACATGACAGTAGTGGAAACAAGCCAGGGGTGTGTGCAAGTCACCACGCAATTCCCTGCCGAGGCTCACAGGGGTAAGGTGTTTAACATAACCACGCAAGCGCAATTGCATCTTCCTTCCAGTCCCAGCTGCTTGGTTTCAACTCCTCTCTGCGCCCACACGTGCCTGCCTGCGGGTCCCTCCTCCCACCGCGCCCGGGGCTCGCTCCCCATCAACGTCCACTCACGGCACTCTGGTTCCCAGGGTCGGGGGCTGCAGAGACTGCACGTGGCACTAAAAGTACAGGCAACAAATTCAACACCCAGTGTTTTGTGTCTCCCATCCATCGCCATTTTTGCCAAGTTTGAGTCTTCTATCACCAGAAGAGGTGCTGGGGGAACATCTCACTTTAGCTTAGTGAAGCCACTGAAGGCAAAAGCCCACACATGAAAAAGCATTTCAGCAGTGATTTATTTTCTTAACACATTTTGATGGGAAAAATGTATTTGCAATGACTTCGGTATCAGTGAGAACAGTGGGAAACAAGAGAATTTAAGAGGCTCCAGCCAGCAAAGGGACTGGAAAAAAGGAGGTTCTTTAAAAAAAAAAACAAAAACCAAACACAACCACAGATGAGCTGGTTATCCCACTGAAATAACTGAAACCACTGTCAGGGGAAGGCTCCAAGTACCCTTGCTAAAATAGACAAACTGCTTCTCATGTAAATCTCCCTTTTTCACTGCCTCATTGATTCTGAATAGGATGTAAAGATGAATAATGCTAAGATAATTTAAAGCAGAGGAAGATATACCAAACAGGAAAAACTAAACAACCTTTTGGGGAGGAAAAAAAAAGAAAAAGATGAGATGAAAAAGAGAGCTGTTAAAGACAATTTCTTTTTTCACATCAAGTGGTTACATTCACCATAGAGATAATCTGGAAAAGCAGAAAGAAACACCAGTTCCTCCCACTTACTGTATTATTTTGTAAACATTTTTATTGCTTCAGTCACAGGCTTGCAGCTGGGGGAGAAGGGAAAGAGGCTCGATATGAAGAGCCACAGCATGCACTGCAGCCTATTTAATGGCAGCTATTAGTAAGAAGGGACCAAGTGAGAAACCTGGTCCTTGGTCCGCAGGTTGTTGGCATGGCACAGGCCAGGCAGCAGCGGGTTAATGGTCAGAGATGATGGTGGGGCGGCAGGCGCCCTCCCCATCACCTCCCCCCTTCCCCAGCAAAGGGCAGCGCTCTCCGAAGCGCCTGCCTGGGGACAGCAACGCGGGGGCCTCGTCCTCACCCGTCACACCCAGCAAGACACCCTGTGCTTCTCCGGCTGGGCTTCAGCAGGGTAACAGGAGTGGAACTGGGACAGATCCCTCTTCACAGCCCTCCCATCCTTTCGTTGGACACTGCCAGGCCGTCAGGTGTCTGTGTTTTGCTCTGCCCCAAAGCATCTAGCTGCTCAGCAGCATGTAAATGAAGCAGTATCCCACACCCCTACTGGAAGATAATGAAGATTTAATGTAAAAACATACTATTAAAGTGTTACAGATTCCCTCCTCCCCCTATTTTTGCTTAAAGCATCCATATATGCTTGGAAACTGAAACGCATTTGCCTGGGTCAGACATGGACTGGATTTTACTATTTCACCATGCAAAGATGCAATCTACCAGAAAAATAAAACCTTTTACTCTATCCCTAGTTTCTCCACATAAAAAAAAATTACCAACATACAACCCTCTACAAACCTCTAATCAGCTCTGCTCAATTCTCTTTTTAAATGACTTTTTTTTTTTAAGGAATCACAAGAACTTGGGTTTTCAAAAAGGCGCCTCCATCCCAGCCACCTGAGCTGCGTGTGCCAGGTAGACAGAAGGCACTAACAGCTCTGATCCTGGGGCTGGGGGTGCCCAACAAGGGCAAAGTCACTGCTGGAGCTGGACAGTGCTTCCCACAGGCTGGAGAGACAACGAGCAATTGGGATTCTTCCTAACGAACTGGCCAAGGGGAGAGAGTAAGGGAGCTTGTTAAAATAGAAATCCTGGGCAACTTCATTGTGAAATCTGTTGAGCAAAAGAAAACCGTCATGACTGAGCACCCACTCAGTATTCACCACTGTCTTCATGCACTCAGCTTCACAGTGGCCAGTGCTGCTGTGAATGGTAATAAGTATTTTATCATAAGTGACAGTCACTGGCTGTTGTTTCATGCCACAAATACACTCTATATAAAGCAGAAGGAAGAATTGCAAATGCCTTTTGATAGGCTCTTGTGGGAATCTTATTAAGGACACTTGATTTTGCTCCGCAGTTATTATTGATGTTAGAACCAAATGGGAAAAACGACTGAAGTGGCAGCAAGTACCTCCCCAGTAGAGCAGACACATCCCAAACGTGACAGCAGCGGAAGGACAGACAGAGCACGGCGAGTGGAGGCAGCTTCCTAGGGCAGTACCTACACACGGCAGCAAGTGAAACGTGGAGCTACCGCGCTTGCACAGACCAGTGCAGCTCTGCTGCGCCGGAGGAAAACTCCTCCGTCCGGCGGGATAAACCCTGGAGTCCAGGAGCCTTCAACCTGGAGAAGCCACAGGAGCTGGAAGCCAGCTGTGTGGTGACCACGATTATTCTCACAGAGTTAACAGCGGAGCATCACAGGCACTCACCTTACTGTCAGCACCGTTTAATTACGGTTAAAAAGGGGCCCCAAGACTCACACCCAGCCTTTGTAAGGTTTCCTGCGATGGTTTCCTTACACTCGTAGTCACTGCCAGCGTCTTCCAAACGAGCCCAAGGTGACACGTTGTAGCTGGAACAGCGAAACGGGACAAAGGAAAGCCTTTTTACCCAAAGGGTGGTGTGTGCCCCGTACACGCACAGGGACAGGATCATTTGGTAGCGGAGTCTCTTGTTTTACTGTTCCAAAAGTGCCTACTTGTGTACATTTGTCTTCTGGAGAGTAAACCACTATTCTCTTAGCAGCTGAACTCCTCCTTTCCACCCATTCCTTCAAAAGGGATTGCTAGTGTGATTTAAGACTCTTTTCCCTAGATAGACCTCAAGGAAACTTTGTAGGTGGCACAGTGGGACAAGAGGCTTCATCCACTGACTTGCTCCTCATTTTGCACGCTGGGCAAAACAGCTACTTAAAAGCAGCAAAGGGGCTCATGAAAAGAGAAGAGAGCCCCTCAGTTCATTTGGTTTCCTTTCAAAATTAGAAGATTTGTGTGATAAGAAAAGGTACTTCCCTCTAAACAGAATGACAGAATCACAGGAAATGGCCTCAAAGCCCCCGACGAGCCCCCTGCCCAAGCAGGACCTGTGCCATCCCTGGCAGAGGTGTCTGCCCTGGAAGAAGCCTCCTGAAGACCTGACGGTCCTGCAAAGCGAGCTGCCCCAGGCCCCCCGCCCCACCACCTCGGGCAGGTCCCACTTCTCTGCTCTGGGCCACCTGCTCTGCAAACCCATCATGTGTTCCCTGGCCCTCAGAGACACCAAGCAGATTATTCCTTTCCTCTTTCAATCACCATCCCCTTCTTCCTTAAAACACACTTGAAGACTATTAGCATATTTGATAGCACTCAGTCCCAAAATGTCAGTTCTTGGTTTATATTTAATTCAAAAATTAAATCATCTGCTCTTTCCCAACAGACTATTTTTATAGATGGCTCATCATGCAGTCCCTGGACCCCCCCAGCCTGCCCACCTCCTCTTACAGAGGGAGACAGAGTTGGACCTTCAGCCCAAGGAGAAGTCCCTACGGTCCTCTGGGGAGCAGAGGCAAGCCTGCCTGTCTTGCAGGACCGAAGCCTCCACGGTCTGTGCCCTCGCTGCCATGCGGAGATCTCGCAGCAGCCCTGCCTCCAGCAGTGCTGCACACCCTCGTCCCCCCCAGCCCGTGCTCCGCAGCCCCCGCGGCGCTCCTCAACTCTGCTCCTTGTGCTGGTTTCTTCAGGTCTGCAGCCTTGTCGTCTGGATCACAGACATGCTGTCTGGGATCAGCCAAAGCCCTCTCGCTCTCAGCTCAAAACGCAGGCTGAGTTCACCAGCCACAGCAAGCGACTCCCAGAAATCAGGCAGCCTTTTTCTCTACCAAAGCAAACCAGGAGCCTGGTCAAGCTCACGGTTCAGGGCTTTGCACACTCTTGCTCATGACAGCTCCGGGTTGGAGCAGGGGTCATTCTTTTGGGTACAGGGTGCAGGAGTGTCCATCTCCCATCTCCAGCCAGCCCTGCCCACTGCCCACCCAACACACGGTGTGCAGCTGGGATACCGACTCCTGCACGCAAGGGCAGCCAGCTGAGCATCCAGCAGGCACTGCAAACCCAGGTCCTGCCAGAAGCTGGGAAGGCTAGCCCCAGACGAAGCCTTCACCCCACGAGCAGGGGGCTGTGTTTTGCCAGCCGCGCCTGTCAGCACTCCAGGAACGCAGCGGCAACAAAACCCACACGTTCCTCCGGCACAAAAATACCTCTGCGTGGGCTGAGCTGTGCAAACGCTCCTTCCGCACCAGCATCCGCACCATCACGACAGGCAGGCGAGACGTAAAAATAGCACTCCCCATCTCCCACTGCCTCCTTCCAGGCTGAGAGCTCAGTCTGCCGGAGGGTTACGTGTGCCGGGGGGCCGAGCAGCTGATCCAGCACTGCGAGAGGGGGGAAACGCTGGCGCTCCTGCAGCCCAGCCTGCGCATGGTGCTCGGTGCATCTGCTCCCGGCGAGGCAGGGCTGCGGGCAGGCGGCGGGGACCAGCACTCCCCAGGCAACTGAGCTCTGCTTGACATCAGTCAACACAGGTCATCTCAGCGGTGTGGAGACAAAGCCAAGCATTCAGTGCCATCGTAGGAAACCAGTCAATCTCTGAATTGCACCAGGTATGGGCTAAAAAAGCAAAACAGAATAGAAAGGGGGGAACTGTATTCTGAAAGGCTTTAAAACTGGCATTTCATTTCTGTTCAGAGGCTGAACGCTGAGCCTGCCCAAAACAAGTCTGTGTTACAGCAGCAAGACAGGACAAAGGAACAAGATGAAGGAAAACCCTTCACCTAAGCACGGACACAACCCTCTGTGCACCTTCTGCAAGTCTCTGCTGTGCCATCCTATTCTGCTTTGACCCACACGGCGTTTAGGGCAACGCTCGAATATATTCGTACACTTTTTCCTCATCACAAGGAGCTGTTCTGATACACGTGGGTCATGAGGGGGAAAAGCAGCGTGCAGGTAGGAGCCACTGCCGGCAGTGCCACTGGCCCAGGCATCACGGGTCGGCCAGGGCAGGACGGGTCGGCACCAGCCGCTGCTGGCACAGGCTGTACAAGGCAATCCCTCTGCTAGCTCCCACACAGCCCTCAGGCTGAAGCTGCCTCTCCCCTGGAGCTGAGGGCAAGTGGCCAGAGCCTTTCCTGCCATCTCCGCTGGGTCTGTTCCTCCAGCCTCCCCCGGCTCCCCAGCACAGCATTTATCACGACACTTAGCACAGAGTTTGGTACTGGTAACACTGAGCAGAAAATGACCCTGACAGAGCCCTTTGCAGCACTGGCTGGCACGGTGCTGCACCAGCCCTTTCCTAGCAGAGGCGCAGAAGCAAGAGCCTGCCCTGTTTCTGAACTCACACCTTCCCCAACGAGCAAGAACAGCAGTGTTTGCTCTGCACCATGCAAATGTTCAGCAGAGAGAGCATCTCATAAACTCCATCTGCCATCACACAACAGCAGCTTCTGCTGTTTATTTAGAAGAGGGGTGAAGGTAGAAGATATTAAGCAGCTGGATGGGTTTTCATGGAGCAAACACAGAAGGAGCAGAGCAGAACAAACCCAACACAAGCGAGCAAGATGCACAGAGCGCGCCAAGGCCAGTGGCAGTCCAAGGAGACCTGCCTGCACCTCCCATGCTCAATGAAAGGTCAGGGTTTGCTAGTGCGTGGGCAGAGGAGAGGAAATGCCAGAGCTGGTGTGTCTACATAAAACCCCAAGTCAGCTGTTGCACCCCTGGAGAGGAGATGTCCACATGCACTGTTGCTGCTGCCTTGAGCCAGAGCCCTGGTAGCCTGGCCAAACAGCACACATCCATTGCCCAAGGCTCAGACCTGTTCAGAGCACAGGGAGCCCAGCAGCTCCTGCCCAGCGCTCCCCGCAGCCGGGCAGGGTGCTGAGCCCCACAGCCCCGCACCAGGCACCCAGGAGGTGCCCCCACAGTCATACTTGCAGCTGGGGGCAGAAAGCCCCAGCACGAGAGTCCCCATCCATCTAACAGGAGGCACACAGGCTAGTGGAAAAAAAAAAAAAAAGTAGGTAGGGTCAAACACTGCCTTTCCTCTAGCTTTCTGCAGCCGAGGGGCTCCCAGCCATGAAGAGTGTTGGGAGCTCCGCATTGAGCAGTTGGCCATGCAGAGACTGACCGAGCTGCGGGGTGCGAGCCCTTGGGCTCTGCCTGTGCTCGCCCAGCACCCAGGACTCTGGTTTCAGGGGAACTGTGGAAATACAACTTCACAGAGCTAGAGAAACGAGCCACATTGCCACACGCTCCCTCCTTCTGGGTCACACACCCCTCCTCGTACACCAGTGCTACCGACAGGGTTAAGGACATGCGGTGCGCACTCGTGCTTTCGCAGTCATTAGTTCGTCAGCAGAAAAAGCACGCTTGTCTGGGAGGCCCAGCTAAAGGTTGCACTAGTTTTTGTAATAGGTCTAAAATACAAATCTAAGAGTGGAATAAATATATATTTATCTTAGTTTCAAAAAGTCACATGATTTTGTTAATCTAGGAAGAACAATCAATCTACAGCTGCATTTATGTGGTAATTTTGAATGTAAACAGGTAGTGGAAGCAGTTTAACATCGGGAGCTCTCGCACGACACTAGCAGAGCCATCTGCGCTTTTCCTGGCGTGCCGGCTGCACCGGGCTGTGGCTCTGCCGGGATGGTTCGCACTGATCCTTCACGGTGCCACAGCAGCAGTAAGGAAATTGCGTTCTTCAGTGAGCTTATGTCCAAATATTTCCATTTACCAACTCCTCCCCTCAGTATCATAACAGTTATAGAGCATTTCCTTGTGTTCTGAGGCACTTAGGGATGAAGCTAGCTGGCACGGCCCCACAGCTGAACCACACCAAAACCCATGTGCCCTTACTGCAGAAGAAAAGCCTCCACTCTTCACCTGCATCGCGTTTTAGATCTTACTATACCATCTGCATTTTAGATCCCTGACCAGCTAGGGCTGGAAAGGGACCGATGATCTGCCATTAACTACAGCAACAGGAACACAACCTTTGCCACCAGCAGCAACCGGTGATGAACCAGGAGGTCCCCTCCGAGACACTGCCTGTCCCACCATCCTCCTCTCTGCACTGTTCAAGCCAGACTTTGCCTTAGGGATAGCACACACAGAGCTGGTGTTAATTATTGCACTGCAGCCAGGGGCACGTCCTCTGCCACAGCCAGCAGCGATGTGCTGAGGTTGCGCACAGCCAGCAGATCCAGGCACTGGGCTCAGTGTCAGCGAACAGGAGCAGATTTCTCCACGCAGCCTCCCCCGACACCCTCTCACCGGCTGGAAACCAAAGTCCCGGTTTGTATAGCAGGCAGCCTGAACCAAGGGGCTAGTGCTGTCCCTCTGCAGCACTATCCGCGTCCCCTCTAACTGCTGCATTTAGCCCATCATTTATTAGGCGAATCCCTGTTTCCTACATTTAAAGCACTCGGTAAAGTGTTGTTCTACAGTGCGATTAGACAGCAGTTTTGCCTAAATGCTGATAGGCTGGGGAGAGGGGAATGGGACAGCACGCCCAACGCCACTGGAAATTCAGAGAGCACTTGCACCCGGGGCCAGCACGCCTGCATCCCTCGGGCAAAGTCGGCACACGATTAATAATGCTGCCTCTATTTCCAAATGAGAAACAGATTCAGCCCTTCTATATTGCACAGATTATTGCAGCCTGTCAAAAACGTTATTTGCAATTTGTACCCTGCTGTATCACTTTGAAGTATAACCTGCATCCTCACATACAAGCTAGACTAGTTATTTGTTCATTTAATGTTGGGGAGTAATAGGGACAGAAAAGATACTTGAGCACTACATTTATCTACTACATCTGCAAAAATACACAAATATATTTCAACCCTGTTTAAAATGCAGCATTGTTATTCAACAGTTACAGACAAAAGTTTACCCAGCACAAGTAACAGGAACTAAAACGCAGCATATTCTAAAATAGCAGTCTTCACAGTTGTGCTTTATAGCACGATTATTCTCCAGAGATGACTTTAATTGTGGTGTCAGATATATTCACTATTTAATGACTTCAAGAGCTTCGCAGCACACAGCTGGCAAGGCTCCGTGGAGCGTACGAGCACCCAGCTGAGAGCACCCAGGGACCGTCCCTGCACCGAGAGCCTCAGCTTCCCCCCGGCTGCCTGCTCTTCACTTTTTTAAACTGCTGTGCGAGGGCTGTTTCGGTGAACTGCACAACAAACATACTTGTAGGGAAAGAAGTCTTTCCTCTGAAGGGGTTGCGAAGGCTGCAGGTTTCAGAGGGCAGCACACCAGCGGTGAGCACAGAGCACTGCACACCCAGACAAGCTGCGTGGGCAGCCGGCCCCGGGGGCCAAAACACTTCCGAGAAGCAAGCCACAGACTGCACTTGGTTTTGTAATTACAGTTAGATGCAGCCGACATTCAGGGTACGAGAGGAGTGATCTGACACAGGAGGTGATCCCTCCAGACCAGTGCCCAGAGATGTGCTTGCCAGGCTGGGCCCCTTCACACCATCCCAGTGAGCCCAGTGCCTGCAGACCCCCGGCACTGCCGCCCTCCGCACCCTCCCAGTGCAAAAGCAGCACGAGATCAGAGAAAGTAAAAAAAACAAAGGCACAGGAAGACAATCCCTCACCCCCCTCTTTTACAGCCAAAGAGACAAAAACTCAGCAGGCAGTTTGCTTAGCTGGGGAAAGCACTAGACTTCAGGAGCCCTGCATTCCTAGAACTGAATACCGCCCAGAAACAAAAGCTCAACAGCCTTAGACCATCCCATCAAACAAGGGAGCGGAGCCCGCCTAGTCTGACGGTAAAGCCCAGACAGAGCTGCTGCTCTTGCACAGCGCAGCTTTTCTGTGAAACACCCGAAACAGACACTTAACAGAGCCAGGAGCCCTGATGCCCGTGCAAGAAACCACGCTGCCATGGATCTTCAGCTTCCTGCAATCTATTAACATCCAAAAATCCAGAAGTTCTGTGAACTTCCATATAGAAAGCCTAAGCTATTGACAGCAGATCGGCTTTTGAACATTGCCTTTGGGACCCCCTAAGCCAGGGCACAGCCCCCCAGTACCCACAGGGTCTGGGCTCCAGTAGCACCAAAGCCCAGGGAAGCAAGAAGCTGCTGGCAGGAGAGAGCAGGGCTGTCTCTCCCAAGCAATACACAGTTACAGAGCCCATCCCCAGACACATGTGCAAGCAGGACCAGAGACAGCTGTGGTAGCCACAGCTGGGCTTGGGGGGTCCAAGAGCAGCTGGAAAGAAGCTGTTCACACAAACCCATCCGGAGTACCAACACTGACCTGTGTGTGCTTGCCTGCCCGTGCAGCACAGCACAAGTCAGAGCAACCCTCAGGCTTTGGGGCTGCTTTCCTTCTTCCAGCACAGGCAGCACTTGTGCAGGGCTCTCACCACCCCTGAGGGACAGGGTGTCCAGGACATGCTCTGGGATAGCATCTCTTACTTTTTATAATGCTCCCTTTCACGCCAGCAAAGTAGACAAACTTCTCCCATGTGTTAAGCTGCTCCTGGGAAGCCTTGTTAGGTTAACCCCAGTGCTGCTCCCAGCCCAGTTTCTCAAATCAAATCAAATGCAGCTGCCTCACCCCACCCCTCTTCCTTATTTCCCTCCTCAGCCCCAGCTGGGCCACTTTTATACCAGGTGGCTGGTGGGCTGGCCCGCAGGCTGGGAGGGCGGACAGCTGGTTTCTGTCACCCTCATCTCTCCAGCTGCAACAGGCACCGCTCGTTGGCTGGCATTGGGCTTCATCACCCTAGGACAAGGCACCGTCAATGTGAAACCCTGGGAGAAAACACAAGGGCACGTTTGGTATTTTGGAGATACTTTCAGTGCAGCGGGTTAGCTAGCAGCCCACGCCTGCTCAGAGGGGATGTCACCCTCTCCGCCGAGGTCTGCTGGGGCTGCGGAGACTCAGTGCCGTGTCAGGGGAACAGGCGGGGCGGAGAGGGGCACCTGCATCTCCTGCAGACTGAATTAACCGAGACGATGAGTTATGTGCCAAGGCAAGGGGTGACTGAACTGGTGGCAGATGTCCTTGGAAAGCTGGCTGTCGGCTAGCTGTAATGTAAAGGACTCGCCTTCCCTCCCTCCCGCACAAGGAGGGCCACAGAAGGCAGACAGCAACGGCAGGGGAAGAGCCCCGCTGCTCCAGGTGCTGCTGGTGATGCTGCACGCACTTTACTACTGATTCACACCCAAACTCACACCATATCTGGGCAGGACCTCAGAAGGTGAGGAAAGGACTTCCAAGAAATTCCCCAAGGCTGTCCCAGGCCAGGAGAGGCTCCCAGCCCCACGCCAGCCCCGTGCCCTGTGGTGGCCATCACGCTGCTGCTGGCGAGGACTGCTGTTGTCCTTTGTCTTAAAAAGACCCCTTACCAAAGATCCTATAAAAGAGGCCTGAGATGCATCAGCGCTGATTTACAGCACAGGAAGATACACTGGTTTTACCTGAAAATCACGTTCACCTTGACTCACCTCTTCCCTTCGAGTATGCTGTGGGTGCAGGTTGGTCACCATAGAAAGCTGCCAAGCGGTGACATTGCCAAGCACAATGATGTGAGAAAACCATTAGTGCTATACCTGCCCGTTGAAGAAAACTGCACAACCGCAAGCGGAAACGTTGACATAACCCATGTGGACAGAGTGGTGGAAGCAGTGGGAACGGCCGTTCCCCAAAGGCAGTGCCGTCCTCCCCTCTGCGGGTATTGGTGTCCCTTCCCTGCCCCAGCCGTCCGAGTCAGCGCAGGGCGGTGAGCTGCCTGGGCCACAGCACGACTGTTGCCTGGGGAGTAAACCTGGAAGTAAAGTGAACCACACCGGCAGAGCCATTACCTTCGGCCAAGACCACCCCCTTGGTCCTGCATTGACTCGCAGAGACACAGGACCACCCCGGAGGGACGGGACCCCCGGGGGGGTCTCTGCCCCAGCCCCTGCGCAGCACGAGGCCAGCTCTGGGCTCAGACTAGGTTGCTCAGGGCTTTGCCTGCAGGCTCTCAAAATCCTCCACCGACAGAGATCCTGCAGGCTTTCCTCCCCATTCCACTGCCTGGGGGAAGGTTCCTCCCCACATCCAGCCCGAACCACTCGGCCAGCGGCTGGCGAGGCAGTACAGGACCACACGAGTCCTGCCTCTCCCCTGCCTTTCCCCCAGGGGCTGGGCACAAAACGCTATACACAAAAACCTGTTTATCTCATCTCACTAATGTTCAGTAAAGGCTCGGTCCCAGCAGTGAATTACCCACTGCCACCACATTTGTCCTCTGAGACAGTGACAGGAGATCAGTCCAGACGCAGATAAGGTTCCATGTATTTTAAAATTCAGTAGGGTTTTAGGACTTTAAAGGTCAGACAATTTTTTAGGGATGAACACTCCTAAATAATGAAGATGAGTATTAGACCACTTAGAAAAGAATGAATGTTTAAGAGCTGTATAATTACTGCCATTCAGAAGCTTGAGCGCAGATGCGGCAGTGGATATTGGAACCTGAAATAATTCCAAAAGACTACATTATTTCCAGCGTAACTGGAGAAAGGGGTTGCCATGTCATTAATCAACAGCGAAATGTCTGCATCAAGGCAGATGACAGCAGCATGTTGACGTCCTCCTTATCTCACCCATTTTTTACTCTCTTGTAGCCAGGGAAGGTCTCTTAGGAGCCTGTTCGACAACCGCCATCCGACGGCTTGTGTCAGCACCGAATCAGTCCACCTCGGATTTCATGTATACAAAATAATTTATGGAGAAAGCTACTAGAAAACATGTGGTAACTTAAAAGATGGCCTACAATTCAAAGATGAGTTTTTTCCCACTGTCCTCAGAACTCCCAGTGTATCTTGGCTGGGTGGGAACTGGAGGGTGCAGTCAGCACCTCTGTTTGTGCAGGTCCTTTTGCAGCCCCCAGACACACCGACAGCTGAGAGCTCTCGCCCCGGACCCCAGCCCATGGTAAGGCAGGTGGAGCTGCAGGCAAGTGGTGGGACTCCCCCGAGGAAGGCACCTTCTCGGGTGTTTGCAGCTTCCTTGTGCTGTTGGGAAGGTCAGTGCCGCCTCTCCTAAAACGTGCTGCCACAGGCTGAGAAGGATGAGCCTGGCTGGGAAGCTTTTTGATCCCCCGAGTCCCCACCTTAGTGCCCCTGAAGGGAGTCTGCCCTTTGCTGGAGTTCCTGGTGCAGTCGTTCCTGGGCAGCGTGCCTGTATCACAGGTGCAGAGGCACGGGGACACGTTCGGCTCCGGAAGGCTAACAGGGAGTGACAACCCCTCGCATCCTCCTTCCGGAGGCTCTAACTCACCCCCTGACTTTTCTGGTTGCACTCGTGGTACATGAGACCTGGCAGGGACCGGCTGGAAAAGCAGACACCAGAGAGGGGCTGTTGGCAGGGTGGAAAGGGGGGTGCACTGCCGAGACAGGGCTCCGGTCAGCACCAGCCGCGTGGCACGGCCTCCTGCTCCTTGACAACCAGTGCTTCATCACTAACACTTGCCTCCAGCGCCGAACCAGCACACAGGAGGTGTCTTAATTCATGGGCAGTGGCTGCAATTAAAACGTGTGCCTTGAGCGCAGTGCCCTGCTGCAGCTTGTCCCCAGGGCTCTGCGCAGGGCCGCGGCTGTGGGACGGGGCCGGTGCAGCCCCGCGGTGCCGGGACCCCACGGCCCGCAGAGGCAGGGCACCCCGCGCCTCCCCGAGACCCCCGCTCGGCAGCCGGCAGACTCCTCTGGAGGCCAGCCTCAGCTGCCAGGGGTGCAGGGAAAAGGGCAGGACAAATTTATGAGGGCTTGGCCCTGTGTCTTCTCGGCTTTATCCCCAACGCTGGCAATTTTTTTCTGTTCTTTTTCTTCACCATAAAATGGCTGAAATACTTCTTTAATAGATTAAAACTGTGTTTTGACCTCTTGGTTTCAATCTTCATCCGTTCAGGTAAGGGAGTGACTCGTCTCTGGTATCAGTAAGCTACAGCTATGGTTTTGCTGAAACACCTTTTGTTCAAAGCACCCCTTCCAGTGAGACTGCAGCACTGGGAACACATCAGCGAGGTTACCGGGAATCATTTCCACGTTCCCATACTGTTCACCCACTTGGTCAAATAACATTTTCTGAATATTTTGAAACTTGTACTCATCACTAAGGTTAAGAGGCAGTTTCCCTTTCCTTCCTCGTACCTCGGTCAGGTTTTGGGGACACAGACTGTTGCTTGCTCCCGGCAGGCAGGAGCAAAACCAATGGGTGCCGATTCCAAGGGATATGGCAGCAGACGGCTGGTATTTCGGTGGAGGGACTGAAGGCAGTTCCTTGCTTCAGTTTCCCAGCATACCCAGTCATTCTTACTGTATCTTTGCTGACAGATAACAGTTGGACACATTTTCACTGGCAAGGAAGGCTGATAGTGCACATGCTATGGAGGAAAAGCATCTTTGTTTATACCAATCCTGTCCCCCAAACCTGTTGCCACACAGGTTGTTCTGGGACACGGGCATGGTTGTGACTGGTGTTTCTCTTGCTCTGGGATAGGCTAATGTGTTTGCTTTCCACACCTGACTCAGCCTGGTATCCTAGGGCAGAGTCGTAAAGATTTTCTGAGACATGAATATGTAATGTAATAGACATCGCAGAAAAAAAATGCCCAAGACGATGAGCGAGTCGCGGTGCACAGTCAGCCCAAAGACACGCTGGGTGCCAGACCCAGGCTGGCGCTGAGCAGCGGCCCCTGGAATAATTACAAGGGGGATGGAGGGAGTAAGGGAAACCAGCTGAACAAGAGCAGGTATGATACACTCTACAGCTGTGCTAGTAAGAAAAACACCTAGGGGTGAAAAAAGTTATCTGTGTTATGAGGCAATATCAGCAAAAAAGAAATGGCATGAGCAGGCAACAAATAGAAACATCTGATGGACTTTGTGGAAAGACCCCTCAGGAGTATTTGCAGAGAGGAGAGCTCTAACTAGGCTGTGAGCAGGGCCTGATTCATTTAGGGGCAAGATTACATGACGCTGTTCCCTGCTATTGGAAATGAGGGGACTGAATGTCTCCAGCCACCATTCCCAGTCCTCCAGATTCCCACTGTCAGACTGTTTCTGTATTCAATTCCCATCCTTTTAATTTCCACCAGGCTTTTTGGATGAAGACAAAATTCTGCGCTGTCACTGTGTCCATCTCGTGCAGCTGGGAAAGGTGTCATCACCCCGTACAACGACGCTGTATCCTGCGATTGACTGTCGGCAGTAGTCTGGCACACACAGACCCATTCAAGGTGTTGAAAGGGTGCCGGGGGGCTGACAGCACGCTCAGCAGCTGCCGGGTGTCCTTCTGCGGTCCACGGACAACCTGTGCTCTCCTGGGGTCTTCCTGGGGGACCCCTGTGGGTAAGGAGCTCTGGCGGCAGAGGCTGTCCTGGGGGCTTCCCGGACCACTTGTTACCACCTCGTCTTCTCTCCCACTGGCTTTCATTGATGAGTTTTCAGAGTTGATACTGGAGAGCAGCCCTGGACCAGTGTGTAGGCAGGAATGTACTCAGCATCACCACCAAACTCTCGCAGCAGCTCCGAGGCTGTGGTGGGCTCCGACAGGATGGAAGGAAGCAGGAGGGGCAGCAAGCAACGGAGCCAGGGCAGCCGGTTTGTGCCCCATTTACGTTTCCCCCAGCCCACCGGGAGACATTCCACCTCGCACTGAGGACAAGCCCGTCTGCAGCTCCTGGCTGGAGGAGCACTGAGAGGGGAGCGTGCTTGCACGAGTCCAGGGACCCCATTAAACATAGACCAGCCTAGGAGAAATGACTACTAGCTGCAAAGGGAAACAACCGCAAAGGAAATCCTGTTTCAGAAATGGCCGGTGATGATTCTTCAGGAAAATAAATGGTGTAAAACCTGACCACGGGCAGGGCTGCCACACCAGCCAGCCCCGGGCAAAGACTTCCTAGTGGCAAGCTGGGTCATGCTGCAGCATCTCGGTCCCTGGGGCTGGGGATTTCAGGAGCTGAGCTACTCCCACACTGAAGCAGGAGATGCACAGGGGCACTGTCACGCACCATGACACACAGCGGCTGTAGGTGGTCTCCAGAGGCGTGTAGGGAGCAACCAGCATGCAGAGCTTGTAAAATGAACTCTCTGAATCGGTAAGGGCAGGAGGATATTTCCCAGCATTGCAGCAGGCAGGACTCAGCGGGTTCTTTGGCTATTTTCCTTCCACACACATGCTAAACAGACAACAGCCACTGGCACTGGACATGTGAACAAAATGGACAGTTTTTCAGATTTCCATGACAGTGCCTCTGGAAATCCCGCAGCTGGGGTAGCAATCAGGAGGCTGGCTGGCACTGTACACAACTCCGGCACAGTGCACATCCCCTGCCCAGATGGAAGCATCCCGGAGGAGCCAACTCCGCGCTGCCCCAGGACCCGGCCAGCCTCGGGTAGATGGGCAACCTGGAAGTGCAGCCTGGAAGTGCTTCTGTAGTCTCATAAAGTTTCCAGGAGATTAAAAGCAAACAAAAAAACCCCAAAACTGAACAAAAAAAACGCAACCAAAAAAGACCATGTAAGTTGTTAGCAGTGTCTCTTAAACTCAGTGTTGTTTAATTCTAAGGATGCATCCTCAGCACCCACGGCCGGTCCCTGGGTCCATGCGTCCTCAGGCGTTAGGCTCGCCTGCCTGGTACACAGGCTGAGCCCGTGTATACAATGGTTAAAAGACACGGTTAAACCAGGGCACCTTGCTGTGCTCTCGGTGTGGCGAGGTTAGGGCCATGCTGCAAGGCTGCTCTGCAGTCAGGATACGGCCCCTCTCCCTCCGGAGCGCGGTGCGGGGGCACTACTGCAGTTCTCGCTCCTGGGACAGCGGGAAAAGGGAACCCCAGGCACAGCAGCCGAAGACCCAGCTTCATGGTACAGCAATAGTTATCAGTACCGCATTAGCAATTCATGGCAGCTGAGTAAGACCGAAGTCCTCACTGCAGTCCTTCGGTTGCCGTGAGAAGGCGATAAGGCAATTGCCTCCTGCCAGGAGCGGAGAGGAGGAGGAAAAATGCCCGCACTAATTTGGGGTTACAGTTTGTGGCCAATATTGAACGGCATTTGCATTAGACATGGAAAATGGAGATTCAAATCCCCACTGCAAATCTAGTCAAGTCTGGTTTCCCACTTCCCAGGAACTGATCCTCTACAGGGTGCTCTAGGGTTTAATTTGTCTCTGAATAGAAATTTTTTCTGAAAAAAAAAACCAAAACCAAGAAACAACAAAACCAGAACAAGACCATGATAAATCTGTGTATTTCTGTGAAAACAAGGTTTAATCAGAAAATTCTTGACGAACTCTCCCTAGTGCATTGCAGGACTGTAAGAGCTGAGTGCACGCTGCAGTAATGAACGCTGGCAGGCTGTAACGTCTGGGCTTCTCTCACTGAAGATGCCCTGGAATAGCACTAAGACATAACCCATCACACCGCCATCGTTTGGGCTTCACACAGACCCTGCGAGCCGTGCGCAGGGCTGCCTGGGAGCCCGAGCTCCCCAGGAGGCTGCTGGGGCAGGGGGTGCTGCATCCCCATCTGCCTCTCCTGGACCACCGACCCACCACCAGCTCCTCAGTGCCTGTAGACATGTTTTCCTGACCTGTCTCAACCTACTAAGAAAAGCACTTTCCAGTATTAATCCATTCATTTACTTTGGTGAGCACCAGTGGTGACACCGAGACATTGACCACCGAGTGGTGTCAGGCCCATGGAGCCACTCACAGAGAAAGCCTTCGAAGCATTACAGCCACCCGCCTGGAGAGAAACCCACCCCACGTCCCAGGGCAAAGGGTGCTGATGCACAAAGTGTCGGCTGGGAATAAGAAAATGCTGTTCATGGGCCAGAATTTCCTTCAGCTTTATCAACTGAGATGATTTACATGATTCTGCAGTGAGTATCCAAGTTCTGAGTCTCTATAACAGGCCATTTTTGCTCACTGATACAATGATATTCCTCTAATCTCCGAATGTATGGATGACATGCTACCGAAGCCATCCTAGGCAAAGCAGCCCCTATTGCCGGTCCACCAGCAGGACTATTAGTGACAGTGTACAGCTGGCGTGCTCTACTCCACAGACCTTCCAGGGGTTTTTTTGAAAATTTGATTCACAACTTCAGCAAATTTTGCCACAGTGAAAGCTGGATTTCTAACTAACATTGAGCTGACAGGTGGAACTTACCTTGACAATTAATTAAAAGAATATAGAAAGGAATCAGCAAGGGAAAAGCAGCTCTGCTATGTCCATGAAAGCTTGAAATTGGAGCCATTGAATGAGGGTAGCAACACGATATTAATGTGAAATGAAATCCTGAGAGCTGATACGGTCTGTGCAGCAGGAGTTGGGAGCTTGTTGGTTTAATAAGGGTCTCAGCAGCTGCACAGTCTAATGCGGGATGTCAAAAGGAAGCAGCAGCCTCTCAATTCTTCTTGTAACTCACACTTCTGAGTCACGGATTCTCTCTGCCCGGCTGTGTCGCAGACCTGAGCGTCAGCTGCTTGCTCTGAGGAAGGTCAGTTGTCCTGCAATTTCACCAGGGAAGTCACTTCGGTCTGCAATAAGGGAGGTGATGAGTTTGTGGACTCAATTTCCACTAAACATTGTATTGAAAAGTAGTTTATTTTGGGCTCATCCTCTTCCAGAATTCAAACCCCAATTACACTATACAGTAAGGAAAGGGAAGAGCTGTTATTATAATCCACATAATAATTATAATCCAGCTATAGGCAGTGCCAGAAAGATCCCCAGTCATGCTTTGTGAGAATAAGACTGATGAGTCCAACTCCTGATCAAAATTGATGTTTTTTCCCCTTGAAGTCTCCATTTGGCATGGCATTCTTGTGCACTGGATGAAACACGGACCATTTATCCCTGGGGTCTGTGGGGCTGGACCAGCACAGAGTTTTCTGCACATGCATAGGCCCTTGGGTGCCACCGAGCTTGGGGTCCCCATCGCCGACGCCTTGGGGTGAGCCCTCGCTGCCGCTCTCGGCTCTGCAGCCTTCGGCTCTGCAGCCATCAGAGGAGAAAGCACAAGAGGAAACCCAAAGGGTGAGCTCCTGGCTTAGCTCAGACTCTGCTCCTACGGGCTGCCTTGTCCTGGGGAGATGCTGGTGTCTCCGTGGGCGAGCTGCTCAGCCAGCTGCCCAGGCTGAGGTCCATCACCTGCCCAGCGTGGCAGAAGCCACCGGAGGGGTCAGTCCCCCTGCGGGGAGCAGCCGGGCCGGGGGAGCCACGTCTGGGCAGCTCCATCTCGGGCCCTTCACACAGCCGATGTGAAGCCAGTCCCGCCAACAATAAATATTTATACTAGCTGTAATCTGTTCTTCAGAAGTTATATTAAAGCTGGTTGATTCACTGTGGTTTTTGTAGAAGCTATAATTATATCTGTAAGCCATATGGGATTCCTAACGAGGAAGAAAAGAAAAGAAAAACCAAACCCTTGGTCTTGTTTGAGAAGCAAGGCATGACGAGGAGACCCGCTGTCACGCTGGGCTGGCCAAAGGGGCTGGTGCAGCCGTGGGAGGGGTGCAGTCCCAGGCCGGTCCCCAGCTGTCCCCCTGCCCCAGGCTGACGTGGCACAAGAGCTAGCAGCACGCCGGTGCTCGGTGCTTTGCCTGTTTGCATGGCACTCCCGGCACACACTGCGGCAGGAGCCCATGGTGCCATAACCCACCACATCCCAGGTTCCCAGCCTGGCTGCAAGGGAGGGGGTTTCTGCAGGGCCAGCAGCCCTGGTGCCCCAGGGCTTTCCCCACGGCGGGCAGGGGCAGCCGGCGGCTCCCTCGCCACTCAAAGCCCATGCCCTCACCCAGCCCCAAGGGGCAAAGCCGGGTGGCTCTCCTGCCCCACGGGTGCCTGACCCAGCCGGCTGCCCTGGGCAGGCGGCACCAGCGACCGCGGGACAGGGCTGGGCACAGCTCGCTGCTGCTCGCTCAGCAGAGACCCGGGCCCTCCGCGGGCAGCGAGGAGGCGTTCGCCCGCCCTGCGCTGCGGAGACACGGGTGAGCCCCTGCCGTCGCCTGCCGGGCGCACGGACCACCAGCGGCATGGGGCCCTTCGGTGTGGAGAAGCAGCACCGTGCACAGAAGGGCACGCCTGCCACCGGGCAAAACCCTCCAGATCAACCAACATGCCCACGCCGTCATAGTAAAACATTTATTTGTTCAGGTGATATAAGCTACCATGTTTACAGTTTGTGAACTCACCACTGGCGACATTAACATGACTTGGGACTGCAGCTGTTGCCACCAGATTTTTCATCATAATTTTTAGTTTTATAAAAACCTTGGACACCAGAAAAAAAGGTATTTAGACTTAATGTGGCAGATGGGAGATGGGCAATCTGTGAATGGGGAAAGAAAGTTTATCTGACGCAGCCAACCTCGACGGCCTCTTGGCTTCAGCTGCAGCTTCAAGTAAAGGTTTCAGCGGGGTGAGCGTGGTGCGACACGTTAATCTTCGGTAAGTTGGAATCGTATTGTTTTCTGCCGAGTAAGAATGTCGGCGGCAGTGTTTTCGGGGAGCGGAGGCGGGCAGGCATCCTGCGGATCGGCCCCGGCTTCTGTGCAAAGAGACAAAACAGAGAGAGTGAGGGGACCAGAAGCAGGATCCGGCCCTGCTCCGCAGCCCGAAGCCGACCTGCCGCAGGGCAGGCAGCGCCAGAAGGGGCTCGGTGGGGCCATCCCAAGCACGGCGCCGGACCGACAGCCCTGGGAGCTGCCCGCGGAGCCGCCCCGGGCGGGGAGCAGGCAGCAGAGCCTGCCTTCGGCCCCGGCACCCCACTGGCGCAGGTGCCGCCGGCAGCTAACAGGAGAAAAGGTTAACGGCACCTGGCATCCCCGCCTGGGGCTCAGCGAGCCACCACCCGCTGGAAGTGCTGGCACAGCAGTGCTTCTGCTAAAGGGAAAAAGAAAGTAAGAAAAAAACCTCCCCCGAACCCAAAATGGAACCAGTAAAGCTCATTGTTCCAGAATCAGATAATTTTCCAGTTTCTAGATTTTCTTTTGCCCTCACTGAGGCCAAGCCTTTTTCTGTGGCAGGGATTTCAACTCTTTGCGTAGTTTCAGAAGTTTGCACAGAACGGAAAAGACCAGAACGCAGCAGTGGATGGGCACGAGTTCGGCACTTGCCTCCGTGAGGCTTGCATGCAAGAGAGAAAGTCACTTTAGACAGAATGTGCAGATGTTTAATTGTCCTGCCCGGAGCTCCCACATCGTTAGCACCAAAGGGACCCGTGGCGTAGCAGACAGCCCACGGGGCAGCTGTTTTTCACCAGGAGGAGCACTGCCTCGCCTGTGGTCCCACCGTGCCTGGCTTCTCGCCCTGCCACCCCAGCACGGCTTCACTTACCTTAGGGAATGCAAAGCTGCAGGTGCGGTATGTAAATACAAACTATGTTTTAAATTCATCCTTGGTTTGCTGCGGGGTACAGCTGCCAGCTGCCTACAGACTGGCCACGTGAAGCCAAGGCTCAGGTCTGCGGGTCCTGCGTGCCCGCACCGCGGGCAGGCTGGCGCTGCCCTCCGCCACCCCCTCCAACGGCCGCCCGGCGAAACCAAGGGGGCCGGGGCCACAGCCCTCACTGGTTTGCCTCATTTCCCTCTCCCAAGGGAATTTTCCCCTGCAGAAGAAATTGCACGGCTTGCACACAACACACGGTGGGTGCCTCTAGAGAAGCAATTTGTCACTCGCACGTAGAACTGGCAGTCCAGGAGGAAAACCAGCTTGGCACCAAGCTAGGCACACCAACTTGGTCTCAATTTCCAGATTTATGACAAGAATGCTTTCTAAAGTGCACTGCTTGAAACGACCTGAGGTGACACAGCTTGTTCCAGCACAACAAAACCAGGAGCTCATTCCGTTCATTTTCACACAGACCAAGTTTCCGACGCGGGGTCTCTGCAGCCAGCGACACGCCACCTTTGCTTTTTTCCCCTTTTTAGTTTCCTTCCTTCCAAGCTAAGCTTCCTTCTTTCTACAGCAGCAGCCTTCATGCCTGGCTCTCGTGAATAAATCAATTATGTTAAAAGTCTACAGACAGCAAGACCAGTACGATTTGCCTTTTGTTGGTCTTGCATTACTGATGCCGGGGTGTAGGTGCTTTAACCCGTACCGCTTCAGCCCCACCAACCTGCGCACTCGTGTTTCATGGATGTCCGTACTGTTGTGAAAGCAAGACCACAGCCACATTCCGACAGTAAAAGTCAGTATAGGGCACGTGTATTCTTACTTACAGAGTTGATTTAATCTGACATTCAATGCCTAATGCGATGCACCTGCCTGCAGGGGAGGGCAGACAGCACTGCCGCCCGTGCAGGCGGGCGATCGCCGCACCCCTTGGCGGGTGCCCGACGCCCAGAGGGACGATTCAGCTCTGAGGGCGGCGGCGGCAGCGGCGGGCGTAGCACCACAGAACGGCTCGTGGAAGGAGCTGGCACTTGGCTGCCTGGAAGCCCCGGCCGGGCAGAGGTGCCGTGGTGGGTTACTCACCCAGCACGGGCCGGATCCGGCAGCACAGGCTCTGGCACCAGCTCCAGACACCCCGACACGCAGCAAGGCACGCAGAAACACATTTGCAAAGGGAAAATATGGGATACGTGCTTTCTGTAAGCAGGAGCCTATTGACTTTGCCATGGTTTGCCTCTTTTAAACCAGAACTTTCACCAAAATTAAGATTACTTACTAAGTTACCAGGGGAAAGGCACGGTGTGATTTCGTGGCTGTTGTTATTGCTGCTTTAAGAGAGCAATAGCACACCCCTGGTTGCAAGCAGCACCCTAGAACAGGACAGTAAATGTTCTTGAGCTATTGCAATGCTGACAGATGTTGCCACTCTGCAAGCAGCACCTTTGAGACTCCAGTTCCTCTCAATTAATAGGAAGAGAAGTAATAGTAAATGATAGCAGCTGTGACCATTACTTCTGCTGATTGAACCAATTACTGGGGGAAGAAAGGCACTCCCTCTCCGTGCAGGGTGCCGGCTGTGGCTCTGGGCACGGTTTCATGGTGGCACAGGATGAGCTATGCTGCGCCTTCTCGAGGGCACGCACGCAGCGAGCGCCGGCTGCGGCAGACCTGTCGGCTGTCACGGCTCGGTGTCTCTCCACCAGCCCGGGATGCTCAATGCCAGGCGGCTGCCTCAGCAACTGTGCTCAGGTGCCTAAGGAGTTACAAGGAGACACCTTCTGCAGTCCTGAAGCATTGACCAGCGGGGCTTTCATGGTCCCCAGGAGGCAGGAGCATCCCTGTGCTGCTGGCGGCAAGCCTCAAGCCTCCAGCAGCTTTGCAGCCGGTGGGGACGAGCCAGCCTCGCGGCGGCACCTCGGCAGGACCCCCTCGGCAGGCAGCGTGCCCGGCAGCAGCCGCCCCGCAGCGGTGCGGGCAGCGGGCGCTGCTGGGCCCTTCCCCGCCAGCGCGGTGTGTGCCGGTGGCCGTGTCCCTCTCCCGGCATGGGGCCAGGGGCCATCGCTTTCCCGTTCGCTCCGTGTTGTTGCAGGGCTGCCCGGGTGCGTGGGGAGGGCTGTCAAACACATGGGAACACGCTGGCAGAAATAAAGCCACATTGGCACCCAGAGCGGAGCAGTACCATGTATTCACTGTAAAGAACATGCCCAGAACACAAGCGGAAAGGCAGCACAGAAAACAACACAGCAAACTTTTCACCCAACAAAGCCCTGCTTCTCCATCCAAATATTGTTTGTACCAGCCCTCTTTAACACAACATGTATGCTCTGAGAAAAGGATTAGGAAAAGGTGTAAGAGGAAGCATGTGCCAGCAATTTTAATAAAAGCAAACAAATTTCTGAAGTAGTTTCACCTCCTCCGGTGCTTGTGAAAAAAGACACCACCTCATGGCTAAAACAACGGTTAATCTATTTCCGAGCAGCATCACGAGGAGCGGACGGCGCGGCAGGTCTGCGCCTGCCGGTTCCAGTCTCTGCCAGCTCCCCTCTGCTGCCGGGGCGCAGCCAGGGCTGCAGCGCCGGGCCCCGCACGGCCGCCGCCCCGGGGCTGCCCTGCCCGGCCCCTACCTGCGCCCGCACCAGGGAACACGCTGCTCGGCTTTACTGAACTCGTATGCTTATTTCCGAAGCGTTAGGAGACGTTGCAGTACTGCACTCTGCACAAAGACGTACCAACGTTATTCTGATCAAGGAGGGCTGCAGCACTTTCTGCCTCAGTTGGCAACCTCTGGTTTTGCAGAACAGAAAGGACAGAGAATTTCCTCCTTCACAGGGCTTTCCACACTTTGACTGAATCAAGCCTGAATGAAATGAACTGTCCTGCTGCAGTTACTCCAGTGGAAATGGGAGATTTCATGCCCAGTGCATTCCCAAGGGACGATCCTCTCTGCCAAAGAGAGGACGATGCACGAGACGAACCCTCAGCTGTCCAGGTCTGACCGTTCCTGCACTATTAGCAGAGAATTAAATCAAACGCAGGGACATGTGGTCCTTCTAAGCTGCTTACACAGATGCACTGTGGACAGAACGCTCAGCCTCAGTGTCTAGGAAATGATTCCTTTGAGTAAAAAATTAAAAATATAAAAATAAGGTTCCCTAAATCCCCAAAAGCTATTAATATCTTAGCACTTCCACAAAACATTAGACACATTTACGTCCAATTTTAGACAACATATAAAGCATTTTCAGTTGATGTTTTTAAAATGCACGATTAAAACAAACTCAGCAGAAAACCCTTAAAGCTCTCTCTGTAGCCAGGCGCAAAGCGGAGGCCCTGGCCGCAGAGAGCAGCTCCTCGCTGGGCACAGCAGCACGCCTCCTCCCGCACCCGACAACGCCTCCCTCGTCAGACTACCGGGACTTGGGCAAACACATCCCTGCCTCCGCCCTCCCTTAATCGCTGGTTCCTGCCTATGCAGCCCCTCGAGAAGAACGTGGACTTCCAGAGAAATCTAAGGAGGGATTTTTTTTTTTCCTTTTTTTAAACTTTTCCAGTAGGAAGCGGGTATTCTACTTTTGAGGCTTTGTTTCCTTTTTGGTCTCTGCATTTCCCAAGGGAAGAAAAAGGGCTTTCTAAAAAAGAAACAGCTGCTTCTTTTTATGTCCTTCACACCACCCCCACCCAGACTCTCTTTTTCCACGACAGGCGGTACAACCGCCGAGAGCAACCCACGACGGCTGAGAGCAAGGGGGGTCACCTGGCGCGCGTCAGCCGCGGGCCTCGGAGGCAGAGACCGGGGGGCTGCCGGAGCCGTCCCCTGCCACGACGTCCCCTGCCACGACGGCGCCCGGGCTGGCCTGCTGCCCGCTTAGAGCCAGGGCGTCCTCAGGCATTGCTTGGGTTACACTGCCCTCACCAACAAGCGCACAGGGTGTAAAATGTAACTATTCTATCACTTTAATGGCCGCAAAGCCCATATGAAACCTTTTGTTTGGCATCTGAGAATGCACTAATGTTGCAGAGTTAGAGCTGTCTCTGATGTAAACGTGATGACCATACAAGTTTAATTAATACTAATTGTAGCCTTTTCTTTAGAACAAGCAGCGCGGCAGAAGCATATCTGCCATCCTCACAACGTGAGGTTTTCAGCTGCTGTCACCTATTGCCGTATGTTTACATCCTTACATAGTGGCCTGAAATTATTCTATCCCACAGGCACCACAAACAGCAGGTTAAAGATGAGACCACCTTCCAGTCCCTTCATTGTGCACAGGGATTAAAGAGAACTGAAACGAACCATAGCGTTTACAGGACATATGCCCCAAAAAGCCTAGGAAAGCAGGCGATGACCATCATCATCCCGATCAGACACCAGGATGAGCTGCCGAAGGGCCACGTGCCGCCGGCTGCAGCCCTGCCCCGCGGCAGCCGCCCTGCTCGCTGCCCCTGCCCGCCTCTCTGCCCCGCGCCCTGCGGTGCCAGCGCTCTGCCCGGAGCTCGACCGAGCCGCGCTTCCCTGCCCCAACGGGGGACCGCAGCGATGCCTGCCGCTGCGTCTGGGTGCAGGGCTGCTCCCGCGTCTCCCGCAGGCTCCCCTCGCCCACCTCTCACGCCTCCGTGCACCCGCGCCGATGGGAAGGGGCAGCCTTTGCCGCAGGGCCTGCCGGGGCGGGGGCCAGCTCTGAAAACGGAGCAGCAGCCCAGGCCTCGCGTGCGTTGGAAGAAACGGGCAGAATACACCCGCCCTGATCGCTGGTGCCGAACGGCAACGGTTTTTTCCCGCATTGGCACTAGGCAAAGCCATTGATGCGGGATGAGGGTGCGCGGGGACTGCGGGCTGGGCACCCTCTCCGGGAGACCGGGCAGCGTAGCCCAGCTGCTGCTCCAGCGCCCAGCCCCAGCCAGCTGGGCCCTGGTGGGAGGAGAGGGACCCCTCGCCCCGGCACCCTCTTCCTCCTCCTCCTCCTCCTCCTCCTCCTCCTGGCCCCTGCAGCGGGCCCCGCTGAGCGAGCGGCACCCGCGGGCCCCGGGCACGGCTCCTGGGCGGGCAGTTACCGCGAGGCTGGCTGGTGTACGGAGTGAATATTTTATTTTACACAACATAACAACACAGCGTTGTTGTTTCTGTACAGCATCTGCCTAAAAACAAAGGCAACACCATTGTCACGGAAAAGAAATATACAGTCTGACCGTTTTAAAAAATATCATTTTACTGATTGATCCAGAAGTGCTTATTTGTCAGCTCGGAGGAAATTTCATTTCCTTTATAAAAGGCTTTTTCTGTGAAAACTCTCTCTTTTGTTTTCTGCTACTGCAGAACCAGGAAGCCAGTCCTTGAGTAGGGAAGGCACTGGTGCTGTTTCATGCTTTTTTTCACCCCTTAATCTTTTTTTTTCCTTTTTTTTTTTTTAATCTCTGAATGTTGCCTTCGGTTTTGATATTAAATAAAATCAAATGAAAACTAAATAAAACCCTGTGTGCACTGGGTGGCTTATACAGAACCCCGCATGAACAAGCCATTAATCAGCGAGACAACAGTGGACTTCCAAATCCAATTCCCCAGGAGAGGGAGTTTCACACAACGTTTGGTGTTTTGTTTTTCATTAAAATAAAAATGAAAATTAAAAAAAAAAAAGAAAAAAAAAAGCAGGTCACACAGTGCTTTCCAATATCCACTCAGAACTGGAGAAAGTTGCTTTTCCACTATCCACACCAGAGCTGTCTGACTGGGCTAGCATCCCGTTCATGGACATGCTCCTTTTGGACCGCAGTCCGCCTGCGCCCCGGGCGCTGCTGGGGCAGCGGGACTCCATCAGCTCGCCGCCCAGGGAGAGCCTGCGCTTGGCTCGGGATGCGTCAGCTGGCAAAGTGAGGAACTTACTTGGCTTTGATTGTGCTCTTTTGTACGTGGGGGCCCCTGTGACAGAGTCGGGGGGACGGCTAGCTAACTGCAGGGCAGTGGAGTTATTTCTGTTAGTGTTTTGGGACTCGATACCGCTGACAGCTTCACTCTGCAGCTCGCTGCTTGGCTTTGGCCCCGGCTTTCGCTTCTGCTTCTGGGAGACAGAAGTGCTGGAAGTCCAGGCGGGAGGCAAAGCAGAGGTAGTGGTGGCCGAGTCCTGGCTGGAGCCGGTCTCCAGCGACTGCATCACGCCGTCGCTGGCAGACTTGCAGCACTGGATGCCCTCTTCGTGCCCGACGGCCTGCTTGGACATCGACTGCGACAGCACCCCACTGCAGCCCTGGATCTGAGCCCCATTTGTCTGCGAGTACACGTTGCTGACCTTGGTGGCCTTCTGCTGCCCATTGTTGTTACACACCTTGTAGCGGATCATGAGGATGATGATGAACACGAGCACAGAGGCCACGATGATCCCACCAATGATGATAATCATGGTCCCACCCAGGAACTGGGACTGCATGAAATGGCAACGCACGTAATCCTGCTCGGTGGTGAACTGCGTGCAGCCCACCACCCTGGTGGCGGTGAGCGAGGTGATCCCGTCGTCGTAGATTGCCAGGACACACAGGTCGTACACAGTCCCAGCGGCCAGGTTGTTGACCAGGAAGGTTTTGCTTGTGGGAGGTATCATTCTGGGGGAGAAGGAAATCAGCGTGAATGAACCCGGCAGACCCGCAGGCACCTCCCCGCCGTGTGCTGCAGCCCCCGGCTGTGGTGACCACCACCAGGGCTCGGCTCCTCCGCTCCTGCCGCTGCAGGGCTGCTCACCATCCCGCAGCAGCTGCTGCCCTGCATTAGGTGCAGCAGCAGTCGCCACCAAGCCCCCCAGCATGGCTTGGCACTGCAGAGACCCCCATGAGAGTGACCACGTCAAAAATGTAAAAGAAACTACCAAGAAAAGACAGTTTTGAACGGCGTGACTGTTACGGCCGGCAGCACAGCGCCTCTCTGCACACCGCCAGCACACCAGCACGGACACCGCCAGAAAGGGCTACAGGGAATGTGTTTACGGACGCCTTTCGCCCTGTGTTTTCATAAAGCTGAGAGCATTTAGATCCATTTAACTAATCTAACTTTACAAACTTTCTGCCAATCAGATTAGCTCAGAGGACTAGAGGTCCATTTGGATTATCTAAAAATAACACCGTTCAAGGTAATTTCCTTATTTGCAAGTAGAAAATTGCATGAGACTTTCCTGAGACGCCCACCATCTGTTGCCACAGGCAGGGCTCTGCTCGGCCGGCGCGGCGCGGGAAGCTGCCGCTCCGGCGGAGGGGGCTGCGCGGAGCCGGGGGCAGCACGTCAGCGCCGGGCAGCCTGGCAGGGCCCCGCGCAGGCGGGCTGGGGCTGCCTTACCTGTAAACAAGGGAGTCATCGTAAGTACCGTTGTACTGGATTTGGAACATACGTATCCCAGGTATGTTCCTCTGAAAATTGAATTTCAGCAGAGCGGTAGAGGATGTTGCTTCCGCAACGACCACCTTCTTATCTTGGCTGACTTTAGTATCCCCATTGCTACTGCTCGCGTTGGAGCCCGACTTGGTGGAAGTGGAGATATCCGAGGAGCCGGGGTCGGGCTCGTGGATGTGGTTCGTGCTGTTCAGCAAGTGGGGGAGTTTGATTATGTGCAGGTCCACCGTCTGCGTGGCCTCCCCAGCCGGATTGGAAGCAATGCAGGTAAAGGAGCCCGTGTCCTTCACCGTCGTTATAAGGATGTCGAGCGTCCCGTTGTCGTACACCACGGACCTCGTTGCATTTGAAATCAGTTTGCCCTCAGGTGAAATCCAATGAATTGCTGGTTCGGGGTCCCCCCGGGCCTTACACCGCAGCGCTGCCCGCTGGCCCTCCAGCACCCGCAGCTCGTGGGTGTGCCGGGTGATGAGAGGAGGCTCGCACAGGAACTCCTCCTCGGGGATCGACCAGAAGTACCGGCCGGACAAGAGCGTGGGAGAAGCACAGGTCTCCAGGTCGTCTTCCCTCGACAGACGCCTCAGCCACAAAAGCTCACAGTTGCAATGCAAAGGGTTCCCACCAAAGCTCAACGCAAAAGTCGAGGGACTGATAATTCCTGAGGTTGCTAGTACCTGAGCTCGCTGGAAGAGAGGATCAGGCGGTAGCTTCTGCAGTTTGTTAGACGTGACGTCCAACCTGGTCATCTTGTGGAGGTGGGAGAAGGTCCCCTTAGGAATATGGTCAATCATGTTGTGGTCTAGACTGAGAGTGTGCAAACTAACCATCTTCTCCACTGCATCCCAGGGGATGGTTTCCAGATTATTGTAAGACAAATCCAATTCCTCAAGAGCTAAAACATCATCGAAAGCTGTGGAAGAAATTAAAGTCAGCTGGTTGTTGTTAAGTATCAAGTGGTGAAGATTGGAGAGTCCACTGAACATGTCATTGGTGATCTTAGTCAATCGGTTGCTGTTCAAATGCAAAGCCCGCAAATTGCGCAAGTCAGCAAATGCGTGAGGTGTAATAAAACTGATTGTATTCCTGGACAGCGTCAGGTCCACCAGGCTGGTCATATTGGCAAAGTCTTTCCTTTTAATGTTTGTAACAAAGTTGTCTGCCAGCCGTAACTCCACAGTCCTCCTGTCAATGTTGGGAGGAACAAATAAGAGCCCTTTCTTGGCACAAAGGGTGGCAAGGTTCGGAGACAAAATCTGACAGACACAGCGCTTTGGGCAGATCTGAGCTCTCACCGCTATGCCAATGAACAGCAGAAACAAAAGCAGTTTTTCCATTGTAGATCAGGTTCAAGAGCCTGTAAGGGAGAGCAAAGGTCTGTTAGTCTCTGCAAGGTAAGCAAATCACATAATAAAAAAGCAAAGACAAACCGTCTGTGGTTAAATCATCAAACTGAGGTTCACGTAATGGTGTGCCATCCTCACCTTGTTACCTGGTGTCTTTATCATTCTCTGTATCCTGACCTAAGAGCTTCTATACTACCTTCCAGAAGAACAATTGAGAGATATATATGTTCGCATACACACGTATATACACCCAGACACCCAGACACTTACATACAAATGACAAAGCAATTCGGAAGCAGCTGGTGGCACGGTGTCAGCGGTGCCTCTCAGGCCCCTCCTGCTAGAGCTCATCCCGCCGTGCAACGCACCTCCACCCCGGGCACTCGGCTTTCAGACAGAAGCTCCTGACCTCACGGTCTGGAGTTCCTTTGCCATAATGCCATTTATGTATTGAAAATGAGGGACGTTTCATGTGTGCTTTACTTGCTAAGCTAAAATTCTCATCAGGCTCTAAATCATGGCAATTCAATGGGTTTATAGCCCTCTCCACCGAACATTTAAGCTCTTAATGCTATTTGCAGAATAAACTCAGAAGGAGCTAATTTTATGCCATTCAAAAACCAAAAATGCAAATAAAACAAACAAAAAAAACCACCAAGAGAAGCCCCCAGAACAGGGATCTAAATAAAAATGGAACATGGGCTAATTTTAGATCATCGCTGTTTTCCCGGCTGCCGCAACCAGCAGCGCTGCACTCTTCTCCCAGAAAGCCTGACAGTTCAATTAGCCTTATCTCTTACACTGCCAGATCCAGGATCCTCACAGAGTATGGAAACAAGGAAGATAACAGCAGTGCCCACACCAGCTAAATGAAACCATCTATCAGCGGCTACGCCCAAAGCTCCGCGGGAGCTGCGGCGCTGGCTTCTGCGCAGCCCTGCGCCAGCGTCCCCTCCCGGCCGGGCAGGCGGCTGGGGAGGCGGCTGCTCCTCCGCGGAGCGGCGGGCGGGAGGGAGCACGGTCCTGCGGAGAAGCACCTACATGTCGGAGAGGCAACTTGTGCAGTTGTAAGCGACCGACCTCAGCAGGGCTCCGCGTTGGAAATGAAGCACTCGGCTCCCTTTGGGATTGATAAACCTATACGTGTACAGATGGGATTACTCAGACGCATTATCATCCCAGAAATGTACTAATGAAGCTCATCTAAAATAAAATAAAGTTTCACAGCTAGCCATAAGCAGGACTCTTGAATCATCATGGATATTTAAAGACATTTAACGTCAGAACAATAATTACTGCTCCTATTGTCCAGTCCATCCATAATCCAGCCACAGTGCCATGCAAACTAAGAGGAGCCAACAAGTTGCAAAAAGGATGAGTGAAAATACCAGCCTCTAAATGCTGCTGTTCAGCACTATCAATTTTTTTTTTTCCCGATACTGGGGGCTGGAGGTTTTCATGACTACTCGTTCCAACTCCTGAAGTCCCCACTGGAAAAAAAAAAAAAAAAAAAAAGAGGTCTTCACCTGAGGATGCTGCTGCAGGCATGGCCTATCACTGCTGCGGTGCTGGGAACCGTTACCGTAACCATGACCGTTACTGCTACCCTCAACTGTAGCAGAAAGCAAACTTCCCGGGCAGCATTGAAACGCCTTTTGTGGATTCAGTTTCACCCGGCCCGTGCCAGCACTGCGGGTCAGGGTGCTCCTGCAGCTGAAACGGACTTGGAGGAGAATGGTGATGCTGAGCAGTGGAGGACGCACGGCAGAGCAAACCGCATACTCCGACCCCCAAACCTCACTGGTGACGCCCGCCTGGCCACCTCCCGACACGGCAGCCGCAGTCACCACCGTGGCTGTCACCCACCCTTTCCAGGTGGGACTTTTCTCTCTTAACCTAGATCTAGCACGCACCAGGTTCAAACGCACTCAGCGGCTCCGGGCATCCGCAGCACAACTGCCAGGGTCCCCAGACAGTCTTGGCTCACATCCTCATTTAGATTTGCTAACTTAATACTGCTAATTTAGATTTGTAGCTGTGATTAAAGTAATGTGCTTGGATTTCACCAAGTTCATTTGAAGAGCTATACGAGATTAAAACCAAATCAGCACGGTGCATTTACAAGTTTGGAAATACTGCTACAAGATGAAACGGCAACATAAGGAGACGTAAACTTAAATCACAGCTGGAACGACAAGGTTATGACGAGGTTACCCACCAGTGGAGGTGGGTTTTTTCAGATTTTAGCAGAGCTTTTGATACTGTCTCTGACAGTATCCTCTGGACAAAACACCCAGCACATGGTGATAGCTGGACACACTGTGATGGGCGAACACCAGCCTGAAGGGTCAGGCTCAAAGGGTTGTAGCAAATGGGGCAACACCCCCGGCTGGTGGCCAGTGACTGTCCCCCAGGGCTCAGGTTTGGGGCCGGTCCTCCCCAGTGCTTCCACCAGTGACCTGGACAGGGAGGTGAGTGCACACCATGAACGCCTGCCAGCAACGCTGAATTAGGAGGAGCACTGAGTCCTTCGAGGGCGGAGGGGCTTACAGAGAGCTCTTGGTGGATCAGAGCGCTGGGCGGTCACCAGTCCTGTCAACTGTAACAGCATTCTCCTGGAGAAGCTGGCTGCTCATGGCTTGGATGGGTGCACTCTACGCTGGGTTACAAACTGGCTGGACGGCCGAGCCCAGAGAGTGGTGGTGAATGGGGTCAAATCCAGTTGGCAGCCGGTCACCAGGGCTCAGTACTGGGGCCGGTCCTGTTCAATATCTTCATTGATGATCTGGATGAGGGGATCAAGGGCACCCTCAGTAAGCTTGCAGATGACACCAAGCTGGGTGGAAGTGTTGATCTGCTGGAGGGCAGGGAGGCCCTGCAGAGGGACCTGGCCAGGCTGGATCGATGGGCCGGGGCCAACTGTGTGAGGTTCAACAAGGCTCAGTGCTGGGTCCTGCACTTGGGTCACAACAACCCCAGGCAACGCTGCAGGCGTGGGGAGGAGCGGCTGGAAGCTGCCTGGCGGAAAAGGACCTGGGGGTGTTGGTCGACAGCTGGCTGAACATGAGCCAGCAGGGTGCCCAGGTGGCCAAGAGGGTCAATGGCATCCTGGCTTGTATCAGGAATAGCGTGGCCAGCAGGAGCAGGGAGGTGATGGTGCCCCTGTGCTGGGCACTGGTGAGGCCGCCCCTCGAATGCTGTGCTCAGCGCTGGGCCCCGCACCCCAAGGCGGCCATGGAGGGGCTGGAGCGTGGCCAGAGCAGGGCAGCGAGGCTGGGGCAGGGGCTGGAGCACAAGGCTGGGGAGGAGCGGCTGGGGGAGCTGGGGGGGCTCAGCCTGGAGAAGAGGAGGCTGAGGGGAGCCCTAATCGCTCTCTGCAACGGCCTGAAAGGAGGCTGGAGCCGGGGGGGTCGGTCTCTGCTCCCCAGGAACAAGCGATGGGACGAGAGGGAACGGCCTCAAGCTGCGCCAGGGCAGGGTTGGGTTGGGTATGGGGAAAAACTTCTTCCCCCAAAGGGCTGTCAGGGCCTGGCCCAGGCTGCCCAGGGCAGGGGCTGAGTCCCCATCCCTGGAGGTTTTTAAAAGCTGGGGAGATGTGGTGCTGAGGGCCATGGTTTAGTGGTGGGCTTGGCAGTGCTGGGTTAATGGTTGGACCTGATGATCTTAAAGGTCTTTCCCAACCTAAATGATTCTATGATTCTATGATTGTCTTGGAAGGGGTGGGAGAGGGGTGCCAGTGCCTGGCTTGGTGCCAGTGAGCCGTCCCCCTCCGGCAGGTCCAACCTAAACCTCCCCTGGCGCACAGGGGCAGGAATCCACACCACCGCCATCAGGAGCCACCTCTCCTCCGAGGACAGCAGACCCCAGCAGCCCCTGGCACTCCCCTGGGCACACGCGGACCCAGCTGTCCAGGATTTCCCGAGGAGTCAGACCCGAATCAGAAACCTCTGCAGGGTTTTGCCAGGCGAGGTCCGGCGCAGAGGCACGGCCGGAGTGAGCCTGCCCATACGGGGCACTGCTGCTCCAGAGCCCAGCACCACCGGGGCGCTGCACTGCGGGGCGAGCGGCAGCGCCCGCGCACGCCTCAAAGGGCCCTGATCGGCAGCAGGCTATGAAAATAAATGACCACCCACCGGTTCTAGCAACAAATTGAGGTCATGTAAAGAGCTAATGAATTTGAAATTTCTGCCTGGAATTGATCCAAGGGACATGGGAATGAAACGTCACGTACACCAGGCTGAGATTGCTTCTTTTTCCCGATGTGCAGCTTGCTGGGGTTTTTTTGCCCCCATCTTCTCTGGGAGCAATAGGTTTTATGATACTTAGTGCAGCATCTGCCGATGTGTCCGGTGCTCCAAAGGGTCATATGCATATTGCAAACTGCATAACACACAGAAGCAGCGGGATCCAGGAGACAGTAATTAATTAGCAAACGATTTCCACTGCATCCGATCCTGTTCAGATGGTAGGTGCCACACAAAGCCAGCGTGCCAGGGAAACCCAACGCGGCACACCGGTAGCTATTCAGAGCCAGCTGCTAATACGGTGCCTGGCTCAGACATAATCTGTCATCACTAAGGTCACGACAGAAGCTACTGACTGCCTTTCCTACCCCTCCAGGCCTCAGCAGAAGTTGTGATTTTCAAGGTCTTTACAAATGCAATTTCGTGGTGGGGAAAAAGAAGTCTAGAAGTTGATGATATTCACCTGCTGGGGATGAGGGATGGGGAAATAGCTGGCACCAGTCACCAAAGGCATCCTGCAGCCATGCTAAAATGGGTGCATGTAAATGAAGATGCTGCGATATATGGCATACGAGCTGCTAAAACTACTTAAGCAGAGAACAAGGAGCTTCAATTTCACAAAGGTCAATGATTTGTAAACACTCCTGAGTGTTTTGCTGAATTGGAAACAAAGTACCTAAGAAAACAGAAACACTCAGATCACAGAACCTCACCACCAGGTTTCCCTGGGGGCTCTGCTGGCCACCCGGCCACTGCATGGGCCAGGACCACGGGCCAGGACCATGGTCGCTCGCCCTCTCATGCCAGTGAGGAGCAGCACCTCCCGATACGGGCAGCAAGGAGCCCTCAGCTGCGAGGCAGCTCCTTCCGATACCCGGCCTGCCTATTTGCTCTGCGGGGAGGACGTGCTGTCTTGGTTCTCCGACACTTGTAAAACTTGCTGTAGGACTGAACAGGTTAATCACCACGGGGAGGCATGCTACAGAGGAAACACTGTGCCCCCGTCTTGTTAAAGGGCTTCAAACACTGCAACAAATACAGCTGCACCCCCTCTAACCTCTGGGAATTTTAAAAGCTACAGGACATCAAATCGTGCTTGCTCCAGGGCCTCCTTTGGTGCGCCTGATGCCGCCGCAGAGGTGGTCAGGTGCGCCCCAGAGGTTACGTCCCCCTGTAAATAACGAAGTACAGCCCAGCGCTGGAGGCAGGCTGGCTAATGAGCTGTTTCACATAGCTGCTCTCATTTTCCTCCAGCCTTAAGCCGCAAACGATACGCATGCAAAGCAATGCATTCTGGGAGGCAATTTTTCTCCCTGTAATGAGGTCTAAACTGGCAAGATTAAAGTGAACAATAACAATTATTTTAATTAAAGAGATTTCTAGAGAAAGCAGAACCGGTATCAGTAAGCCCTAGACCGCGCCGAGTGCATGGCTGATGTCTGAGAGCAAAGCTTCTGCTGTTTGCACAGCCGGCGGCAGGGCACGGTGCTGAAAATAAAGGGCGAGGTGGTGCCTGCCCCAGAGCTCGTGGGGGTCTGCACCCCTCGCCCGGAGCGTGCTGCCCGCTGCGGCGGGCAGAGGCACGGACTGGGGCGGGCGCGGGAAGGGGGGCAGCAGCGGGGGGACGTCCGGCAGCAGGACCCGGCTGCAGCCCTGGCAGCGGCAGGGCTGGAGGCGGCTCTTCGCAGGAGGTGGCTGGGGAAGCAATGGCGCGGGGGAGTCAGTGCTGCCCCTTGGAGGGACGGGGTCAGCACACAGCACTGGTGCAGCGGCTGGGAGCAGTGCTGGGCATCCTTTGCCGGCTGCTGTGCGGGGCTGGGAAGGTGCTCCTGAGGAAGGACCACATCAGCACATCCCGCCCACCCGGGCTTTCTGTAAGCAGCCACCGAGCCGGAGCTAGAAACACAGATTAGACTGACCTTTCATCCAAGCCCCAAAGTCCCTCTCCAGTTCTGTCTGAGGCAGAAAATCAACTGGTTTTCTCCAGAAATAAGATGACCACAATGCTGCGGTGTGGACAGCAAAACTGCAAACTAGAGCTTCCAGGAGGCAGGGGATGCTTAAATCAGCAAGTAATGGCAGCAAGGAGGGCAAGGCAGGAGAGAAGACCGAGTGCGAGGGGAGGTGAAGGTGAATCTCCTCACGCTGTCCAGCCCAGCCCAGGGCCAGGGCAGGGGACACTTCTGCCTTTCAGTGCCGGGCCCTTTCGCCCTGCCCAGGGCTGCGGAGGGGAGGAGGGGCGGATCTCCCACCAGTCTGCCGTGGCAGGGTCCCGGCCCACCATGGCCCTCGGAGCATCGCAGCACCGCACAGGCACCCTGCACAGGAGCGGCACGGCGAGCCACAGCCACGCTTGCACCAGAGCCAGCAGCAGCTCTCCCGAACCTGAGCCTGCTTCGGTCTGTGTTTTCCTGCCTGAGCATCTCCCAGCGAGGCCACGGGAGCACCCACCGCTGCGTGGCACCGGGCAGCCCCAGGCCGGGGCTCCGGCACGCCCAAGAGCAGCGCTGGCAGCCAGCGCCCGGCTCAGGCACCCCAACTCCAGCCACCCTCGGCTTCAGTCTGGGACCGTGTCAGCCAAACGGCTGTGATAATGGAACAGTCACTGCTTTACAGCAGGACAAAATGCCCACCCTGTCAGTATATTAACTTCTTAATCGCTTTATTAATCAATTAACCATTTACTAAATTGGCACAGCTCAATTTCTGAGGAAGAGTGCAAATATTAACCTGCTAGAAAAAATATTGGCTGCTGCATAATAACGATAGTATGTGCCGGCAGGTCTGCTTCCCCGGGCCCTGCATGGCGAGCCCCCGGTGACCCAGGGCGGCCCTGGTGCAGGGAGGCAGCACCCCCATCTCCCCTGCCCCGGGCCCCCCGGGAGCTGCCCGGACAAAAGGTTTTGCACTAGGAAGCGTCAGGCACGACAACAGTAAAAAATAACTACGTCATCCAGGGTACTGAGTATAGAGCAGCACGAATCCACTACATGTGGCATACCCAGAAACAAATCCATGGAACACCAGCTATCTCCAGGTGATTAACGCTTTGATCCACAAACACAGCACTTGTTTCTTGTATTCTCACGTGCACAGTAAGCCTCTCCCTGAAGGAAGGAGTGATTATGCAAACTACCAGGGAGTCCTTCACTCAAGCGTGTACCAATGTCCTAAAGACACTTTGTAAGAAAAACCTGTATCTTGAGAATATTGCCCGTGTATTACTGCAGACAGGCAGTGCTGGCTGCACCCGCAGCCGTGGCAGGTCAGGGCACTGGACATCTGGTGACACAGTGCAAGGGCACCGAGATCATTTGTCTGGCACAGAGGGAACCAAAACCAGACCGAGCTGTAACCCAGGAAAACGGTGTTCCCAGGGGAAGGGCCAGAGCTGGAAGGTCAGTGACACAGAGCAAACAGAGGCAAATGCAAGCACACTAGAACGAGGAGCTTGGGGAGGGATGTGAGCACCTTCAGGCAGGAGCCAGCCAACACTGGGCACGACGGACACATCCCCTGAAGCCGGGGTGCTACCTGCGACCGGGGACCGACCCCACAGCTCATGCAGGACTAATGGAAACAACAGGTACCAGTATGAGTGTCACACCGCCAGACTGTCACTACTGGCAGTCGCCAGCCCCACGCAGCTGGCACGGCCCCCGGCACAGCCCCCGGCACGGCCCCCGGCACAGCGCTGCTCCCTCGCGCAGCTCAGCCGCAGCCGGTGAGGGGCTCCACGCTGAGTCCCGGGAGCCCCTCACACCTTCTCTTCAGCAAGGTCTGATTTCGTGATGCACCTGCATTTTCCCCCGCTGTGCTGCGATGGGCAATAGCGCAGAGGGGTGTGACCACCCCCTCACTGCACCCTGACACATCCCAGCGGTGCTCTGGCACGTCGGTCAGACAGGACAGCTGGGGGTGTCCCCAGTGCCTGCGTCTGGCATATGGCACGATACATCGGACCACGTTTTATTTCTGAAGTTTCCAGTTATATGTAGTTCAGAAAGTTGCTAGCGGATTTCAAGCACACTTGCAACAAAACTTTCACACTGAGCTGGTCAACTGTTTCAGATGTTTTCATTTATAAATGTGCACACAGAACCACAATTACTTACCAGTCCTCATGACCTGAGTCTCCCAATTTATTTTCCTGTGGCTGTTAACAGCCAGCAGTGTTTGACCTGGCTCAAGTGGCCGATCTGGTTTAGACCTTCCCCTGCGGGGTCTGAAGCCTCTGCTGAAGGACCACCAGAAGGCAGTGACCCACGAGCACCCATGCAGACAAGGGGCTGGCAGGGACACGAGGGGCACCTCTGGCTATTTCGGGCGTGCAGCTTCTCACCCCCCCGGAAAAACACCCAACAGCCCCAAGCAGCCCCGGGGGTTCGCTGCAGTAGAAGAGAGGCTGTGCCTTGGACTGTATTAGAAGGATACTAAACTCATTATTACTGTTAATTGCACACATTGCTCAGTTATCCGCCTGCCCTGGAGACAGCCAAGCAGCAAGGGGCTGTCACGTGTCACGTGCAGCAATTCGGCTTTTTATGCCCCGCAGTTCATCTGTTTCGTGAGCAACTCTATTGCCTTCAATTGTTTGTAATCTTCAACACAATTTGCAAGTTGTTACTCGCACTTATTTTGTCTGCTGATTTTATTATAACCCATAAGATTAGAGTGGTTTGATATAATACTTTGTTTCAAAATCCCATCAGTGTAACACAGCCCGATGATGCAGCAAGGGCACCAACTTCACTGCCAATTCCTGCTGCCTTGGGGTGCGTGCCCTGGCCTGCAACCCCCGGTGCCTGCAGCTCCCTGGGAAAGCGGCTGCTCCGTGCCCTTCCACGACCGCCCCAGCGCACGGGTGACCCTTTGGAGCAGCGAGGAAGGTAAGTGGATGTCTGCTTCACCTTCAATCCAGGACCTAAGTTCCCGACCCCGGTCTCGGCACGGGGAGGGCACGGCCACGCAGCAGCACCCCCAGGCGCCGCTCTCATGGGTGCACAGCCTGTCCGTGCCGCTGGGCCAGGGCACCCCGGCCGGCACCCTCAGCAGCGGGAGGGAGCGCTCCTGCACCCGCTCCCGCTGCCTGTCCTCTCGCCCAGCCGCTGCCCCGTGAGCGCAGATCCCTACCTGAAGCACCGCAGCTGGGACGGGTGCCCCGTGCCCGAGCGCATCGCCTGCCCAGCTCCTCCCGCTGCCTCAGACCTGGCCTCGGAGAAGCATCAAGGGCTGGGGAGAGGAGGGACAGGGACACTGCTCGTTTGCAGTATTAGAGTTCAATTGCTGCGAAGTCACCTGGTGAGCACCGGTATCGCTAATGGCGAACGTGGGATTTGCTACACACGATCAGATCAGTGGGACATCTCACCCTGCCCCTTGCTGCGGGAAGCAGCTGATGCTCACCCACTCCCAGAAGGCAGCCCGGAGCAAACATGACCGCGCAGACTCCTGCCCCTCGCGGGGACAGACCCAGACCTCCTGCATGTTTTCAGCTTTCCCATGTGTGCCCTGCTATGTGGGATGCGATTATCTCTGCCTGCCACTAATGCTTTTAAAATTACTCATCCCTCCTCAATTCCCATCCCCTGTTTGGTCACTGACCTCAAAGGACCTTCACAAATCTTGTATCACAGTCCTGCACCCTGGGTAAAAAACCTCCCTTGCGTCATCACAGCTGCCCAGCTTATTCAGGACATAATGGGAAATGATGTAAAGGAAACTCAATGACGTGAAGGCAGATCCCTCCGCAGAAGACAGAACCGCAGAGGCTGGCAGGACCTCCGGAGCCCACCTCGTCCATCCCACCCCTGCCCAGGCAGGGTGGGCCAAAGTGAGCTGCCAGGGCCGCGTCCCTTGGACGTCAGGTATCCCCCAGTGCCACCAACCTTGCTAAAGCGGGCGCAAGGAGAGAGCCCGGCTGAGAGCGAGGGCCCGGGGCGGCACTGCCAGTCCACACGGGGATGCTGCATTTCCTGGCACCAGGTATGTTTCTTCCTCAAAAGCTCCGTTTCTGGGTTTGTGCTGTTTCTCATCTGTCTTCTACACAATAAAATGCTTCAGCTCTTGCCCTTGCAGAGTACAGCTTATAAATATGCCTGTAAAGCTCAGAAATTGAGGAGAAAAATAGGGTAATTATCCTTTGTTTACTCTTTAAAGCACTTTATTTTAGAATTGTTTCACGTTGTCTGGAGCAGACAACACTCAAAAATACCAAGTCCTCAAAAAGGTAAAAATAATACTGGGTTCCCTGCACCAGTGCAAAGGGAGCATGGCTCCCAGGTCGTGGCTGAAGAGTTTCCAGCAGGAGATGGGGACCATGGACACTTCCCAGGCACTCAGGTCTTTCACTTCTGCTGACACAGCGTTTTGTGTCCTGCATTTCCACAGGAGTGCCGGAGCCTTCCCGGGACGCGTGGGGAGGTTCATTATCCCAAGCCTGAAGCCAGCCCCACGCTCAGGGGGGCTGCGCGATGCTCTGCTTGCCACCCCAGCCAAGGACCCCCAGCCTCCAGCACCAGCTCGCTGCTGGCCCACAGCAGGCTCACCCGGGGCAGGTGCCACGCCAGCGGTGTACGCCCTGGTGACACCGGGGTGAGCGCAGCTAAGGCAGCAGGGACACAGGGATTTCCAGGAATTCGGTTTGTTTTCCCTTTTTGTTCTGCTCTCCGCTGCTCCCGCCGCCGACTGTCTCTCACACACACACGTGTCCCAGCAAGCCGCTCTGAACACGCAGGGACCGGCACTCTCACCACCGGCTGCCTGCCGCGCACACTGACGGTAGCATGGCGGGGCTGTCACGGTGAGTCCCCTGCACCGGGCAGACGCGGCGGCAGCACGCTTCCAGCACGCTTCCTGCATGCTTCCTGCACGCTTCCTGCACGCCTGCTGCTGGCGTGGCCCAGAGCCCACGGCCACGCACGAGAGCTACGCACAACGCTGCTCAGCTACCGCCATTGCCGGCTAAAATTAATGCATTTGAAATGCAATGAATTAAATGCTGAACAAGACCTAGAGGAAGGAGAACTCCGACACGTGGGGCTGCGGCGAAGGCAGCTCATTAGGCATTTGTATCACAGACGAGGAGCCAAGAGTGATACATGGGATGACTCAACGCGGCAGCGCAGAAACACGACTGCAGCTCTGTAATTTATTAATAGCTGTGCCGTGAGAAAAATGAGCTGGGCGATCCCCCGTGGCCCCCTGATATGCGGGGCTCGGGGGGCACCTCTCCCCAGGTCCGCCGTGGCTTGGGGAGATGGATACTCAAACAAGCACAAACCAGAGCAGCTTCTGAAAAGACGCTGGTTAAAAAGTTGTGAGAAAAATACACACCGAGGAGAAGGGTAAGAAATGTGCCGTGCTGACAGGCGGGCTGTGGGATCCCCGGGGGGGCCGCCTGGCCCGGGGCGGGCGGTGGGCTCGGGGCGTTACCCCCCAGCCCCACGGGCGCTCCCGCACCAGCCCCCAGCACCAGCAGCGGCGGCTGCTCCATCCCGTGGTGCGGCTTCACAGCAACACGCAGTTTGCTACCCGGCCCCGGATTTGTAAGGGCTGATCGTGATACCCTGCTACCGAAAGACGCCCAGCTGGGAAAGCGCCTGGCCACGCACGCCCCAGCCCCCTTGCGTCAGCACTGCTCTGAGTGCCCAGCCTCTGGTTTTAGGTATTTAACGGGTAGAGGAAATCACCTCCTGGCTTCGTGTACGCTTAAAAAGTAAGGGAGATATTCACACTCCCATCTGTCCAGTGTAAAACCCAACGCACTATGTTTGTGGCTGTATAATTACCCTGGGCTCAAGCAGGTGTGGCTGAGAGCCTGTTTTGGCTTTTTTCATTGTCTTTCCTCCTTGCCCTTGAAATAGGAAGCCTCAGCAGCACATCCTCTTGGTCCAGCGGCAGCGTTCCCTCCAGTGACACACCAACTTCCCCCGGCAGCTCTAAACCAGTGTACATCAGTAATTACCAGCAGGCAAGAGACCCAGCACCTGAACGGTCCATCAGCACTACACAGGATTTTCCTTTTGCACCTGTTGAAAGAAGCGTGCACTAACAAAACGCAAGCAGCCAGGGCTGCCGCCTTGGTGTCCTGGCTGGCAGGGCTCTGCAAACACCGCTGGGCTCAGACAGACGGAGCGCTCGTCTTCCCAGGCCCCCCCTCTATAGAACGTGCATTATGGATTCCTTCCTTTGCTCTTCCCTATGCAGTGCAGGAAAGACAGCACAACCGCCTTTGCGACCTCCCGTCGGCTCACTCCGCCAGCTCCCGGAGCTCACAGCCCCGCAGTGCAGATGGACAGGACCCAGGGGTGGGCAGGAGCCCAGCCCCAGCCCCCTGCCCGCGCCCTGCCCAGGGCTGGCAGTGCCTCCGGCCCTGGCCCCTGACCCAGCACCCATCGCCCCGCACACCCGCACCGCCCCGTGCAGCGCCGGAGCCGCGGCGGGGCCGGGGCCGGGGGCTCGCCCCACAGCAGGGGCAGCACAGCCCCCCGCCAGCCCACAGCCCCGCTGCGGCCGGAGCTCCGCCGAGACGGCTCTCACAAAAACCATCTCACGTACGTCAGGAAACGAATGTTGGGTTTAAGTCAGAAACACCAAGCTATTGCGTTTTCCAGCTACTGGGGTGTTACCATACGAGATACTACACAAATAGCCTAAATGCTGACTGTAACATCAGCATTAATTGTGCGGCTTAAAAATGCAAGCAAGCCTAAGTGAATAACTGTTTAAACAAAACAGCTTTTAACTTATCAAAACATTTGTATTGAATTGGAATATCGTGGCATTTTCAAAACTAAGTGTTTTTGCAACATCAAAACACAACACAAACGTGAAGGGATTTGCTTTGACACTTCTCTGTCACCAAGTTTGCCAAAGCAGCGCGTTCCCAGGCGGCGTGGGGAGGCGAGGCTGCCGCGCTCGCCCCTGCAAAATCCGCCCTGCACTCTCCCGGCCAGCGCCGTTTGCTGGGAGCGGGCGTGCTCCCCACGGCCATTCCCGCACAGTTTGCTGGGAGCACGCGTGCTCCCCACGGCCATTCCCGTGCAGTTTGCTGGGAGCACGCGTGCTCCCCGCGGCCATTCCCGTGCAGTTTGCTGGGAGCACGCGTGCTCCCCACGGCCATTCCCACTCGGTTTGCTGGGAGCACGCGTGCTCCCCACGGCCATTCCCGTGCAGTTTGCTGGGAGCACGCGTGCTCCCCGCGGCCATTCCCGTGACGTTTGCTGGGAGCGTGCGTGCTCCCCACGGCCATTCCCGTGCAGTTTGCTGGGAGCGCGCGTGCTCCCCACGGCCATTCCCACTCGGTTTGCTGGGAGCACGCGTGCTCCCCGCGGCCATTCCCGTGACGTTTGCTGGGAGCGTGCGTGCTCCCCACGGCCATTCCCACTCGGTTTGCTGGGAGCGGGCGTGCTCCCCGCGGCCATTCCCGTGACGTTTGCTGGGAGCGCGCGTGCTCCCCACGGCCATTCCCGTGCAGTTTGCTGGGAGCACGCGTGCTCCCCACGGCCATTCCCGTGCAGTTTGCTGGGAGCACGCGTGCTCCCCGCGGCCATTCCCGTGCAGTTTGCTGGGAGCGTGCGTGCTCCCCACGGCCATTCCCACTCGGTTTGCTGGGAGCGCGCGTGCTCCCCGCGGCCATTCCCGTGCCGTTTGCTGGGAGCGCGCGTGCTCCCCGCGGCCATTCCCGTGCCGTTTGCTGGGAGCGCGCGTGCTCCCCGCGGCCATTCCCGTGCCGTTTGCTGGGAGCACGCGTGCTCCCCACGGCCATTCCCGTGCCGTTTGCTGGGAGCACGCGTGCTCCCCGCGGCCATTCCCACTCGGTTTGCTGGGAGCGGGCGTGCTCCCCGCGGCCATTCCCATGCAGTTTGCTGGGAGCGGGCGTGCTCCCCGCGGCCATTCCCGTGCAGTTTGCTGGGAGCACGCGTGCTCCCCACGGCCATTCCCACTCGGTTTGCTGGGAGCACGCGTGCTCCCCACGGCCATTCCCGTGCAGTTTGCTGGGAGCGGGCGTGCTCCCCGCGGACATTCCCGCACAGTTTGCTGGGAGCGCGCGTGCTCCCCGCGGCCATTCCCACACAGTTTGCTGGGAGCGGGTGCGCTCCCCGCGGCCATTCCCGTGACGTTTGCTGGGAGCACGCATGCTCCCCGCGGCCATTCCCGTGACGTTTGCTGGGAGCGCGCGTGCTCCCCACGGCCATTCCCACTCGGTTTGCTGGGAGCACGCGTGCTCCCCGCGGCCATTCCCGTGCCGTTTGCTGGGAGCGCGCGTGCTCCCCACGGCCATTCCCACTCGGTTTGCTGGGAGCACGCGTGCTCCCCGCGGCCATTCCCGTGACGTTTGCTGGGAGCGTGCGTGCTCCCCGCGGCCATTCCCGTGCAGTTTGCTGGGAGCGCGCGTGCTCCCCATGGCCATTCCCGCACAGTTTGCTGGGAGCGGGCACGCTCCCCATGGCCGTTCGCAGCAGACAGGTCTGCACATGGAGGGGCGAGTGGCAAGCCCTGATGTGGTGGAGAGAGGCTCCTCAGGGCCACCACCACCCTGGACCCCTCCCCGGCGTGGAGCCCGGCTGGGGTGGCCGTGCACCGGCCGTGGGCACAGTCACGTACTCACACGACTGCCCTGGGTACCCGTTCTCGGGGAGCGTACCCGAACCACGGGCTAACTGCTGAGAAAGGATGCAGAGAGTCAAGAGATTCATCTGAAACACCGAGCATTTCTGCATGGCAGGAAGCCAAAGAGAAGGGAGACTGCCACAGCCTGGATTTCTGGCCAAGCGGCTGCCACTCTCCTAACAAAACCTGCGACTCATGCAGATATGTCTCCTCTGCCTTGGCAGCCCTGAGCAGCAGCAGGGCCGGCATTGCCGCGGCTGGGTTAGGGCACGGACTCCCCTGACATCGCCTCACAGCACGCATCCTAGGATGATCCCAGAACATGCACTTCCAGCTTTCCCCTTCTCCTTTTATTTTTGTTTTAAAGGAAATGCAGGTTTGAAAACTCAGCACAAAGTAGTTGTTTCAGAAACGTCTGCCCAAACGCCAAAGCCTTGAAAGCACAGCTTGGAGCCAGGGTGCAGGGATCTGACACACCGACCCCGGGAATGCCGAGCCAGCGCCGGTGCCACTCGGCTCCCTCCTGCCGACGCACCGCCACGTGCGCGCTCGGTACCTGCCGAAGGACCCTGTCCTGTCGAGGAACCAGGATGGATGGTGCCCACCTGATAATTAGCCATTAAATATTTTCGTTTATCTGGATTGTTCACTTGTGGCGTCAGGATTGATTTACTGCTCACTGTTCAAGCCTTGCTCTGAAGAGAGTTATTATCTTCTCCTTTGGCTTTTCTGAATGATGCCCAACAACATTCGCCTATTTTCTCAGCTCCCCTGAGAGGGAAGGCAGCACCATCCCCGTTTCACACATAGGGTCTGGAATCACAGAGACGCAGCACTCCCCCTGCTTCTGCTCCTGGCCCACCCCGCAGATGCCTGCCCCGGCCCCCTGTGCCCCAGCTGCTGGGAGGAGAGGCACAGGCACCTTCTGGTGGTGCAGGAGAAGGTGGGGCTGGTCCCCCAAAGGGCACCCATCACCCACGACGCGGCCCCGGCCAGGCGGGAAGGTGACATTCACCGCGCCTGCAACACCAGCGATGCTCTTCCTCCTGCCAAGGTCCTGCTGCAGGTTTTTCACGGGTATCAAGCAAGGAAGATGGCAAAGCCCTCCCCAGAATAAGTCACCAGTTTGTTTTCTACTTAAAAATAAATTAAAGTAATCTCAGAAACTGCTGAAATGCACGGCACCAGATTATCAGATGATCTTCAAAGGTCCCTTCCAACCCAAACCATTCTGTGATTCCACACATCCAACAAGACAGACCTTAGCTGGAGGTAGGAGATCGATACCCAGTGCTTCAGCCCAAATGCAGTCTGAACACTCGATGTATAACATTGGTATAAACTAGTGAAAATAAGATGTGGAAAAGTCCAACAGCCCTACTAATAGGCACAGTCCCAAGGTTTTTCCTCAACATGAGGATTTTCTGAAATCAAAATGTTAGACCTATTCTTGAGAGAGCTTAGCTCTGCCAAAGCTGCAGATCTGTTTTGCTAGAGTTTTAATCTCAGATCACAAAATTGCATAGAAAATTTAACCAAAAACCCCTCCAAATAGATTACTCTGATCTTCTTTTTTCACAAGCAGCCTTCTACACAGCGCCGGAGGGAGCCCCATGGGGAGCCCCTGGGGTGCCGCCCGCCCCAGCCTGCCACCACCCCTCCCGCCCTCGGCCACCGCCACGGCCGCCAGCAGCACCGCGGCTTTCCCAAGCACCGCGGCCGGCCGGGCGGTTCCCAACTTGACAGCTTTTGACAGTAAATGGCATTTCCCAAACCCAATTTTCCCACAAGGAAAATCTCATTATTTCTATCAAAAAAAATTATTTGCCATGCAGAAAACCAAAACGAAATGCTTTGTTTCAGCCTGTTTGGACACTAATTGGGATAGAATGACCCCAGCATTTTCACCGGTCTAAGAAAACGCCAGGTAGGGTCCCAGTTCCCCCGCCCGCCCTCAGGGAGCCCCAGGCAGCGCAGGGCTGGGCACACTCCTCCCCGGGGCAGGGCAGCGACCGAGGGGTCGGCACCCGCCCGCCCTGTGCGGACCCCTGCTCCCCGGGACGAAGGGCTGCCAGAGCCCCAGACGCAGACTCGGGCGCTGCTGGTGCTGCCCCGCTTCCCCCAGCCCCTCGTGCACGCAGGGGCAATGTGCCAGCAGCACCAGCAGCACCAGCAGCACCAGCAGGACCAGCAGCGCCAGCAGCACCAGCAGCACCAGCAGCGCCAGCAGCGCCAGCAGCACCAGCGGCGCCAGGGCCCTTCTTCCCTCCACACACGGACGAGCAGGAGGCTCAGCATGAAAATCATCCAGAAGGATTATTCTGTCCGTGATGAGACCCTGAGCAAAGGCTGGCACCACTGCACAGTGAAACCTGAAACACAGCGTGCCGAACCCTGGCACGCATCGCTGTGAGCAGGGCATGGAAGAGACAATGGAATCGGCAAAGCCAGAACGACGTCTACCAGTACCAGAGGCTCTTGGCAACAGGGTCCTGCAAAGGAAGCGGGACACGACGTAGAAATGCCCGTACGCCTGGGTGCAGCCACCTGCACCTACTGCCCCGCCAGCCCAGACACTGCTGTTCGAAACAAAGCCATGGCCAGAGAGAGCACACACGCTAAAGGTGCTGCAGCCAGCTCTGCTTCCCCGACGAAGCACACCAGCTGTGGGGATCTTCTCCTGAAAACAGCAAAGCAAACATCTCTACCAAGCCTTGGATTCACCTCGGAGTCACTGGTTCACTCCTGGAAACTGCAAAAAACATACGAGATGGAAAAAGCTTTACCTCACTTGGGGTTGTGTCATGCAAGGGCTTTTGGGGCACAGAAAGCTCAGATTTACCCACAGCCAAAGGCATCCATGTGCAAAGGCCCAGGGGCCCCTCAGCTTTTAAACAGGGCATGGACAGGCACCGCTCTGGCTGCCCCGGCACACGGATAAACTCAACACTGCAAAACTCCCAGTCCGCTTTCCCAGTACAGCTCCACAGACACTCTGTGCCCTTCCCTCAAATTCAGGGGAGTGCTCTGTAATAGAAAGGCTGTATTTTCAAAAACATCTGCATACTCCTAAGTTTAAATGCAGTGTTTCATCCACAACATGTAGGAGTCTCATCTTTGCCTCCAGATTTAGTTCTTCACCCTTCCTCTGAGGATCATCGCAGCACCCATGCCTGGGAAGGGACCCACTTCTGGCACTCGCTGCACCCCCTGCAGAGCCGCCTTCCCCGGGGATGGCACCCACTGACGCACCGCAGAGCCCCACGCTCGGTGGTACGTGCTGGGGCCATCTGAAAGCTGGGAGCCCAAACTGTTCAGGTGCATAAAGCAGCAGGTTGCTCTCTGCCACAAGCTCGCAGTGGGTCACCAACCCCATTTCCAGCGACCACGGTGCCTCCTGCAGCTACGTGCTTTGGGGGTGCTGGCCCTGCACCAGTGTCCTGGTTTCAGCTGGGACAGACTTAATTTTCTTCTTAGCAGCTGGTAGAGTGCTATGTTTTGGATTTAGGATAAGAATAATGTTGATAACACACTGGTGTTTTGGTTCTTGCTCAGCAGTGCTTACACCAGTCAAGGACTTTTCAGCTCCCCGTGCTCTGCCCGGTGCACAAGAAGCTGGGAGGGGGCACAGCCAGGGGGGCTGACCCAGACCGGCCCCAGGGCTATTCCATACCGTATGGCATCATGCCCAGTATAGAAACTGGGGGAAGAAGAAGGAAGGGGGGGACGTTCGGAGCGATGGCGTTTGTCTTCCCCAGTAACCGTTACGCGTGATGGAGCCCTGCTTTCCTGGGGATGGCTGAGCACCTGCCTGCCCATGGGAAGGGGTGAATGAATTCCTTGCTTTGCTTTGCTTGTGTGCACGGCTTTTGCTTTACCTATTAAACTGTCTTTATCTCAACCCAGGAGTGTTCTCACTTTTACCCTTCCAATTCTCTCCCCCATCCCACCGGGGGGAAGTGAGCGAGCGGCTGGGTGGTGCTTAGTGGCTGGCTGGGGTTAAACCACGACAACCAGGTACCCCTCCGGGTGGGCACCTGGGACCCCTGCACTTCTGCACAAGAGGAGCATCCTCCCTGTCACTACTCGGATGCTTTTTTTATTAATTGACAAGGAAGATCTGCAACCATGGAGTGCTCTTGTGGTCAAGGAGTGAGTACGCATGAAGGCATGAGGAAACACATGCAGCCAGGCTTTGCTATGAAATCTGGCCAGCAGGAACAGGAGTGATTTGGGGAGGGGAAGGAGCGCTCGCTGCCACCGTGCAGCGCTGCCCTGCAGCGGGAGGTGCAGCCCCAGCGCGGACCCGCAGCCGGAGCAGCTCTGCGCCAGCGCAGCCCCCCAGGCATCTCTGGGCAGCCTCTGCCTCGAGCACGCTCTGCGTTCACGGGCCTCCATGCTCGAGGGCACAACGCTGCTCGGCAAGGTCGCCTTCACTCATCGCCCAGGTCGGGGAGCTTTACCCGCTGAATCTAACCCTGAATCAAACCCGGGATTTCCCCCTGGTCCGGTGTGCAGCTGAACAGGGGGGCAACGCGCTCTGACGGGCTGTGGCTGATGAACAACTCGCCCCACAACAGGGCAGGCTGCCCCACAGCCTAGTGCTGCCGCTCAGGAGCCAAGCCCCCGGCAGCGGGCAGGAGGCAGCAGGCAGCAGCTGGCTGGGGGTGAGTTTAGGCAGGCCCAGAAGGGATGGTGCTCGGTTTTACACAGGTTGGTGACCCCAAGGGCTCCTCTGCTCCTCTCCAGCTACATTTTTAAAAAATTTGGCCAGCATCAACAATTAATTTTGATAAATCAAAATGCATTCTGCAGGGACGAAAGCATTTGCTAAGTGAAACAAATGCCACTAACTTCAATTCTATTCATCCTACAATAAGAGAGCCGAAAAATAGTTTGTGAAGCATTAAAATACTACATTGCTGGATCTCTCAGAAGGATGCATGAGAAAGTAAGTCTAAATAGCACGCAGTGGGGCCTGGAGCCCCATAATGAAAAGAAAGCAAAATACACCATCCATCCCGATTGCGTGAGCTGTCCTACCTGCAAAACAGGGCAGGAGGCCCCGGGCCGGCGGTGAATGGGGAACGATGCCCTGGCGTGTACCGAAGGCAGGCACCATGCTGCAGCACCCAGGAGGGAGGCAGGTGGATGCCAACAGCCCCATCCCGGCACCGGCCGAACGCCCGACTCTGCAGCCACGGAGTGCCCTGCAGCAAGGGCGGACGTAGGCACGAAGGCGTCGAGTTGCAGATTCAAACCCCCAGTCTGGCACAAGCTCTGCATCTGCTTTGCAAGTGTGAGGGGTTATTGCAGGAGAGACGAAGACACCCAAGGAGATTTTCAAACCAGCCAATTGTCTCTGTCTGAACCCATCTGCATGGTTAAGCCCTTCACCAGCAGGGCCTCGCTGCTCCTCCGCTCCCCAGGGAAGCCAAGCAGTCACCCTGCCGTGCTGCAGCGCGGAGCCACGCGGGCACACACAAGAGAGCGAGGCGCCCAGTTACTCCAGTAACAGTGAGCAAATGGGTCCCAGGACAGACAGGTGGATGCATAACCTCCAGTTACTCCAGTAACAGTGAGCAAATGGGTCCCAGGACAGACAGGTGGATGCATAACCTCCAGTTACTCCAGTAACAGTGAGCAAATGGGTCCCAGGACAGACAGGTGGACGCATAACCTCCAGTTACTCCAGTAACAGTGAGCAAATGGGTCCCGGGACAGACAGGTGGACGCATAACCTCCAGTTACTCCAGTAACAGTGAGCAAATGGGTCCCGGGACAGACAGGTGGACGCATAACCTGCCTGACAGAGCCTGCCACACATCCTCCTTGAAGTCCCTGAAATGATCTGTTCCTGACCACCATCGTACGTCAGTACAGGATGCCCAGCCTCAGCAATTTCTAACTTATTGCTGTGATAAAAATGTAATAAAATCATTCCCAAGGTTGCCTTCACCAAACAAACATGAAGGTTTTTAATGCACCGACACCCGCGCTCCCCCACGGGCACGAGCCCGGAGACCGCACGGGGACGCGGGCACACGGAGTTGCAGCCAAGGCGCCCTGCCTGCCCGCCCAACACAGGTGCCGTTCGCTCCGGAGAAACCGACAGCAGGCGAAACGGCGCGACCGGAGAGGGAGGTCATCAGTACGACAGAGCAAAGTAAAATCGGGGAGTTAATCCCAAGTACACTTCCAAGCCTGAACAGTTTGTGGGTTCTATCAAGTGCTGTGAAAATAACTAATTTCTTCCACTGCCTCACTTCTGCATGGTCCACAAAATTAAATTAAAAGTAAACTAACAATGATTTACTCCAGATGGACATTTATTATCCTAGTAATAATATCGTGCAATCATTGCGGGATTAACTGAGGCCAATTCTTTTCTTAGTCACTGTACTCTTACATAAACATATAGTAAATTAAACGATCTAAAACCAGACGGGCATTTATTAAGGTTGCCTCTACACTTGCCTGAACGTCACTTGTGGATGTGAGTCATAAAACATAAGCTGGATTTTAAGTTCTAAAGTTTAATTTAACGTCCAGAAATACTGGGTACAAACCGTAGATCTCTCTCATGGAAGAAAAGTATTTAGGTCTGGCCTGCTAACTGGTAAATCAAAACAGATGTGGTCAAATTAGCTGCTGAAATGATAGAAGGTGTGCCATGTCTACAGCAGCCTTGACACTTCAAAGACAAAACCAGGGAATCTCAAGGAGATAAAACGTTTTCACCACAATAAGGAATGATGTGCTCCAGCAGAATACATGTAATAACAGAAGGACAACAAGAGCTGAAATGGAAATTTGTTTTGCAGAAGCCAAGAATAGTAAATGATTTATATGCACTTATTTTAATTTATTTCTGGCTGAGTGCAATTTATCTGAAGTCATCAAAAATTAATAGGCCATACAGAAAGGAGTTTTAATAAATTCAAACTGAGGGGCATGCAGCAAGTACACCTCTTCTCAGTTGCTATTAGCGCTTAACTATCTAATTAATGCACCACGTTATCTTGCCTGGAAGTCCAAGCGATCCCCCTTGGTGGGAAGGGGACGGGCCACCGCGGCCCCGGCTCGGCTCCCGGCACAGCCCCCGGCGCGGGGAGCTCGCGGGGCGCGGGTGCAGGGTCCCCGCGGGGCTCCCTCCTGGCAGGCAGCACCGCCTGCCCCGGCAGCGCCCGCCGGAGCCCCTGGCAGGGCTGGGCTCTGCCTGCACCTGCCCGCCCCTGCCCGCAGCCCCCGGCTGCCCCAAGAGTGGAGCCCCCGGCACTGCTCCCACCTCCATCCCTCCCCAGCTCCAAGACCGCTCCACTTCTCACTCTCCTGGAGGCAAACTCAACCCAAATGCAGTTCAAGGCTGAGGCTGCCTTGGGGCGCAGGTCGATGCAGAGAGAAAGTGCTTTGGAGCACTAGCGAGACCACGGCTGCGGCCGAGACCACCCTGGCTGCCCAGAGGGATCCGCAGCCCAGCAGCAGCGCCAGCCCCCTGGGAAACACCCCGCGTTAAACCCCCAGCTTTGAGGTGACTACACCGGTGTTCCCCAGCCTGCCTTAAGCCAAGGTTCAGAAAGAGCATTACAAAGCAGGGCGGCAGCACCGGTGCTGGTGGGCTGCCCCGGGCAGGCAGTGCACGGTGCCAGGGCGCTTGGCCGGACAGCCCCACCGCAGCCGTCCCCAGCCTCCCCTGAGGAGCCCAGCACACCCTCAGACACGCTGAGTATGTTGTCAGGGTCCCAGCCCAGGGCCTCCTCCTGGGGGAGTGATGGGCAAGAGGGTACCAAGAGTCAGGAGGAACTGCGTGATCAGAGCAACAAAGTCCAAGAAAGAGGATGGTGGGGACAGGAGCTACGGCACTGGGGGCGATGCTCCTGCTCCAGCCAGGCACCTCTGCATGGGCTCTGGCAGGGAGGAGAGCCCCAGCAGGGCCCTGCGTACCTGGGAACTGCTGTCCCCAGAGCTGGCGCTTCTTCGGCCACTGATTGCCCCAAGCCGTGATGCTGCAGCCTGAGCACAGCACACCCCAGGGAAGGGAGCTCCCCAAAGGGATGGTTTGAGGTGACACTGCCCCAGGAGGCAAGTCCCTGGCAGAGGCTCTGACCCACCCTGGAGTAAATTCCAAGCACTTCCAGGAGATGGGAAATTCCTGGGATGCGGGAGCACCCCAGGACTCAGCAAACACCCAGCATCTGAACATCTCATGACAACCGCGAATGGCACCACCACCGCACAGTGTGTGTTTAGCAGCAACAGGGCAGTGCCGGGGCGGGGGGGGTGCCGGGGCGGGGGGGGTGCCAGGCCAAGCCCCCAGCCCCCAGGACACTGGCGATGCAGCCGGGGCAGGAGAGGCAGTGCACGCCCCATCCCAACACCCCTGCTTGACGGGGACCCTGGGGGCACGGGGTGAGGCTGGGAGCAGCGGCTGCCTCCCCTCGGCTGAAGGTCAGGGAAGAAATGGAGGCAATTCAGTCCCCAGTGAAAAGCCAGCACGGAGCGGAAAGCCCTGCCTTTCTCCATGTCGGTTCAGAGAGTATGCACCGAAGAGGCTCAGCACCGCAACGCAGGCGGCCGATGCCTCGATCTCTGTACAGGCTCGCGCAGCCAGCCAGGGGACAGAGCTGTCAGCAATCCCTCTGGCCGCGCACGGACACTCGAAGCAGAGCTCGACCGCGGAGCAAGCCTGAAACAGCCCTACTCGAAGCACAAGCGCAAGAGCTTACTGACCGCGGGTACGCAGCTGCAGCAGGAAATGGACGGATCTTGGTATTTAGATCCAAAGGAAATCAATGGGCATACTAAAAGCAGTATTTTCCTTTACCTACCAAGGATGACAGTTTCAGTGAAATACTGGGACCCGTATTTTTTTAAAACTTCAGATACATCTGTCAGGGTTGGGCAATTTTGCCTAAAAGGGAAACTTTCAATGTGCCATAAGGGAGAAACTATTTTTGCAGTCTTCCCTTTGGCTCAAAATCTGCTGCTGGGATTTTTTCAGGAGGTAGTGCTCTGCACGCTTGAAAAAACTGATCGCTCTAAAATACATATTTATGGTTTCCTGATATAGGGAAAAACAACAGAAGAAAGTAGTGATAAGCTGTATGAAATGTTAGCAGTGCTCTGGAACCAGGATAGACAGCAAATTGGGAATCAGTGGCAGAGTCGGGGGGAAGACAGAAACTAAAGAGTTCCTCAGGCAGAGGTGCTGAACCCCAGCCACTGCCCTGTGCTGTCTGCCAGGGGCAGGCCAGGCGAGCACAGGGATGCTCAGCCGCAGGGATGCTCAGCTGCAGGGGTGCTCAGCCGCAGGGGTGCTCGGCCGCAGGGATGCTCAGCTGCAGGGGTGCTCGGCCGCAGGGGTGCTCGGCCGGGTCCGGCAGGGAGACCTCGGGCACAGCAGCGCGCAGCAGCTCTGGCTGCACAGGCTGCGATAACCAACGACTGCTGCCAGCAGCCCCATCCTGGCGGCACCTGGAGCGTCGGTCCCTCAGGTGACACACAGTGTAACTCATTGCACCTCCTCTGGATTCAAAAATCAGGGAGTTGACCCTCTCGGAAAGAGTGAAAAGTAAATTTGCAGAGGACGCAGCAGAAGATAACACACTGCAGAAAGTCATTAAGCCTATCTCTGTAGTGCAATCAGGACATCATACACCAAGCCTGCGCTATCAGTTCAGATCAGTTCTTTCCATAATTGCTGGCTTACTATTTAGAGGCAACAGAATAACGATGCCAAAGGGCTGAAAACCTGGTATGCTTTGGAGACTGTATGAGGTATACAGTACAGGGAAACGTGTAAGGAAAGCTGCGCTGGCCAGGATGGAGACAGGAGAACCTGCAGAAGCCTGTGAAACGTAAAGCCTTGCTCTCAAACAAAGCTCTGTGAGCAGAGACCAGGACAGGCAGGAACCACTGAACAGGCCTCGGATGTACGGATACTGAGGGACGGGGACTCGTTGTTATGCCAGCTTAGCACTGTGACCGCACCGGCACACGGTCACGCCAGAGAGACATCCAGTCGGCACTTACTAGGCTCAGGGCACCAGAGCTCGGTGTGGCAGCCATCTGCGGGGCTGCAACGGGACCAGCGTTCAGCGATTACGGACTCAGCATCATCATACAGCCTCTGACGTCATCAGTTAAACAACTGCCAATCAAGCAAACGTGAAACTCCCCCAACAGCCACAGCGGCGAGGAGCTTGCTGTGAAGGTCTCCAGGCCTGGAGCTGTCCCTGCCGCCACTGATCTGCAGCGAGCGCAGGGGGGTCCCCTGCCGCCGGGTGGGATTTTGTGTAGCTGGAAATCATCCTTCCAACCTTTGTCAAGGTACAGGAAAATCTATCTGTACCCAACAAAGACAAGAAGAAACAACAAGAGATGCGTGCCGGTTAAAGCCTCCAAGCCCAGAGAGCACAGCTCGGGGCACTGAGGGTACCAGAGGGGCGATCACCACCCCTGGGAAATACAGACTGCTGAGAGACGGGCTTTGGAAAGAGATGGGAGAGGAGACACCTGAACTCCTATTTCTGACGTGGAAAGGGGAGCCATGAGACTGAAGTCTCGGGGACAACCCCAGAGAGGAACTGCGAGCTGGGCTTGGCAGCAAGAGACGCCGAGCCCCTGTAAAACTGAGAATGCACCTGAAACAGCCCGGCAAAACACAGAGCACCCTGAGAGCATCTCTAGCTGCCCGGGGCGTCCATGCCAGGAGCAGGCACTCACGCTGGATGAGCCGAGCTCCAGCAAAATACGCCAGTTTGAGCTGGTGAGGCTGGAGAGCGGGTCCCGGGCCGTGGGGCTGGCTGGCACCTGCGGCTCCACGTTCAGAGCGCTGGGCACCTTACACACCGTCCGCTACCTCTCCCGCTCCTGGGCACAGTGACCCACAGAGAAGCGGCTCGCCAGGGCAGGGGTGCCTCATGCAGATGCTCTGCCGAGGGGGGCTGCAGGTCTGCGGTGGCTCACTGCCCTGCTCCGCTGGCACAGCCAGGACGGCGAGCAGAGCCGACGGGAACGGCTGCCTGGCAGTGGGCTCACATCCCATATGGCTCCACAGGCTCCAGCTGCCCCGAGGGTGCCTTGGGGAAAGCAAGCACCAGAGAAGCCCAGAAATCCTGCACTCAACACTGAGCTATCAGCAGAGGAGGGCAGGGACGGGGCGACAGAGAAGCCGGGGACGGCAGAGCATCCAGGTAGGAACGGCTGCCGGGACAGGGCGCGGGAGAGGGGGCTGAGCACGGCCGGTGCCGTCCCGGCAGCGCATCCAGGGCCAGCTTTCCCGGAGCAGGAAGGGCAGGAGATCCCACTGCTTCGCATCGCCAGGTCTGCGGGAAGAGCCCGCGGTGGAAACTGTGAGGGTTCGTGAGTGGGAGGAGAGCAAAGCCAGTGGGAGGCTGGCAGGGAGAGGAGAGGAGAGGGATCCGGCTCGGGAGGCGCTGACAGCACAATTCCCCCCAGACCCAATCATATTTAATTTTTCTATCAATTTTCTTTAGCCTTTTCCCATTCCTCTGGTTCGTCCACAGTGTTCCAAGATTTGTTAAAAATAAACCATTACTGTCTCGGGGAGCTCCTTGGCCAATTATTTTAATACTCCTGGGTACCAGTTATCCAGTTCTGACACTTTTAAAATGCCTTACTTAAACTGTCACTTTTTAACCTCTTCCTTAGTTCCTGTAGAAGTAGGAAATATCTCACTGTCTCCATGAGTTTGCATTTCTCTGCTTCTTTGCAAATGGCAAACAGAAATAATCACTGAAATCTTCTTTCTCTTCTGCATCACCCTTGACGGTATTTCTCTCTTTGCCTAGTGTTAGGTCCAGTCCTATGACAGGGTTTTATTTGTTTCCAAAACATAATTCTCCTTCTGCACCTGGTACCTGACCCAAGGATATTTAACATTTTAATTAGAAAACTTCCACTGACCTCAGAAGACAGATATGCAGGCACAAAAAAAGGCCCTTGGCATGCAGAATTTTTCCTGGGGAGCAGGGCCAAGAATTAAAAGCGTGGTCTGGCAGAAATGTGGCTCATGAAAGGGTGGGGAGAGGGCGGCTCCAGCAGCACCTGCTGCCCTTGGCCCCAGGGACGGCCCGCGGCCAGCAGCCCCACGCGCCTCCGAGGGACGGGGCAGCGGGGTCCCGCCAGCTCCCCAGCTCCGAAAGCACCCCGAAAGCACCCTGGCTCCTCCAGCACCCCGCCAGCTCCCCAGCTCCTCTGGCACCCCGAAAGCACCCTGGCTCCTCCAGCGCCCCGACAGCTCCCCAGCTCCTCTGGCACCCCGAAAGCACCCTGGCTCCTCCAGCGCCCCGCCAGCTCCCCAGCTCCTCTGGCACCCCGAAAGCACCCTGGCTCCTCCAGCACCCCGCCAGCTCCCCAGCTCCGAAAGCACCCCGAAAGCACCCTGGCTCCTTCAGAGCCCCGCCAGCTCCCCAGCTCCAAAAGCACCCCACCAGCTCCCCGGCTCCTCCGGCACCCCAAAAGCACCCCAGCTCCCAGACAGCTGCTCTGGGCCCATGGTTTTAAGCAAGTGGTCACCTAAGCAAGTGCATCATTATTTCATGTGTTAATTGGCCATTTCTCCATCCTCTGCTGCTTCACATTAATAAACCACATTGTTTGGGCTACTCAGGGTAGTGTCGGCACAAGTGTTTACTGGTCATTAAGCACTGAGCTTTGGCTAATAAGGAAAGCCTAGAGTGGAACGCAAGGCTATTTCTTTTAATAAACCGCAACTCAGAACTTGCAAAGACACCGGATCGCTGATGAACAGCATTGCTGAAACGTGGAGAAGCTGTACGGTGATTATTTTTATGACCTTACCTCATCTCTGAGTTACAGTTTTGAACAGTTTCTGAATCTAATTATCACAGATCATTTTAATTAATTGGGGAAGGGCTGAAAGAACAGTGCTGTATCTTTTTGTCTTTTTCCAAAAGACAGATCAAACACCTTGTAAGACGGAAAAAGTAAAAATAGGCAAACAAAGCGGGTTTCCCTTCAGCTGGACAAGATCAAAAATATTTTACACAGATTTTTGGAAAAAGAAAAAGAAATCCTTAGCCGCTTTCAAAACTTCTAGCCCAGAGGAATTATTCCGAAAGGTCTTTTCCCTCCTTTTCTACATCTTAGTGTATAAAGATGATACCATCAAATCTGCAGCGTGAGATCCAGTCAGTTTGCAGGTTTTATAGCTATCTCTTCTGTGCCAGATAATTTAATGGGTCTCTTGGTCCTAATGTTCTTAACTCAGCAATGTGTTTGAGCATTTTAGATAAGAGACATACTTAAGGCTTTGGCAAAGAAGTTTAGATTTTAATTGCTGCTTCAAAAATTGATCAACCGTGCTGCTGTTGCAAGAATTCTGTTGAACTCACGAAACGAACGCTTGATAGACGGACACCCACACCCCCCAAACCCACCCGTACAGCAGGTTGAGACTAATCCTGGCTTAAGCCACCAGCTAGGCCTCGCGAGGGCTGCACACCAGGAGGCACTACGCTTATGCCACAGTTCAGCTGCCCCCAGCTGTGGCCAGCTGTGCAGGAGCCTACGCGGTGGCTGCCAAGGACCGTGCCAGGCTGTGCCCGTCGCGCTGCACGCCCTGCAGCCCTGCAGTGGGTTCCTCCAGCTTGCACCCCATCACCGCTTTTGGTAGTGGCTTGGAGAAGGCGGAGATCTTAGTAGATCTTGATGACCTTTCCCCACCCCTTCCCGCCCAAGCTGTATTTCCATTGCTCGCAGGAGCAGCGCGGTGCGCTCCAGACCAACGGCAAAAGGCAACTCTTGCGTTACATCAGATGTGAACAAAACTAGCCAGAATTGCACTGCAATCTGCAGTTTGCCAGCTCGGAAGAACAAAATCTTTCGCGAATTTGCAAAAGGGAATTCAACATGTGGAGCACGTCCCTGGGCGATGCCCGCTCCACCGCGTGGGCTCCCCGAGACCTCCCAGCTCTGGGGGAGCAGAGCTGGCTGCTCCCTCCCCACGGGGCCGGTGCCTTCGCCCACCACTGAGGCACTGCCATGGCAAAGCTGGCATTTCACGCCAGCTCCCGGCGGGCAGCGGGTGTAGGCCAGCCCTGGCACGCACACCGCACACACCTCGCACGCCAGAGCCCGCAGCCGGGGGGACGCAGTCCCCCGAGTGCTGCGGGGGCAGCGGTGGGAGCCCGCGCGTCTGCCTGCGCGGTTGCGATGCCTGGAGGGGACAAACACCCCCGTGCGTGCCTGCAGCTCTGCCGGCCGTGGCAACATGCACCCGCACCAGGACAGCTGCCGCCCGCAGAGGGACGCCCCGTGGCGAAGGCGCAGCGAGGGGCAGCCCCCCCGGAGCTCTGCCGCGCAGGGCACCAGCGCAGCGGGAAGCCAGGAGCTCCAGCGCAGACATCATTCAACTCCCAGCGGCCATAGCACAGTTGCTCTCTGTTGCATCTCTTCCCTGCATGAGCCTTCCCCACTCTCCACAATTTTCAAAGAAAAATGAAAATGAAGCCCATGCAGACCCCAAGCGGCTCTGCAGCCTGCACTCCTGGCTGTGTCACCGTACCAGCTAACCACAGAACCCCCCGCCGCTCAGGATGCCTGGGCTCCATCAGTGACCAGGCCGGTGATTTTAATCTGGAGTTCGGGCATGTTTTAAACTTATTTATTTTCCATTGAATACATTTAGGTATAATTCCCTCTTATCTTAATTAATATCAGGAAAATTACGCAGTTCCCTTTTCACAAAAGGAGAAAGAGCAGCATTATGTGGGAAAATGCTTGTAGAAACAAGAAACCTCAAACTTTTACCTCAGGTAAATTAGCATGACTTTACTGAAGCTAATTGAGTTATCCTTAAATTATGCACAGAAATCAAAGGAGGTACTTTGCTCTCCCCAGAATGTCCTCTTTAAAAATGCATTACTTTTCCTCATTTCTAGGCTTCTAGGCACAGGAAAGCATTTTTCCGTGATGTGGTGCATGTCACATCCTACTCGCCAGCCCCAGCAAGCTGGTCAGAAAGGAGCTTAACAAGAGGAAGGAAGGGGAGGACGCACAGGAGAGCCCAGCGCCCCAGCCCCAGGCTGGATGCGTCCCCAGCGCAGGGAGCAGCACCCGGCCACGATGCCCATTTGCTCCAGCCTCCCACACATTGCTCCTGCTGCTCCGATGCCCTCAGATTTACCCGGGGAAGGGAGAGGCAAACCCGGACAGCGCTGCTCCTCCCTGCGCAACACCCGCAGCAGCCTGCTCGTCAGCCCAACAGCAACTGCGCAGGGACGCAGCAGGGCGGGGGGAGCTACCCCTGCCCAGAGGGACCCTTTGCGGGGTTTGGGACGGGGTATGAGCCTTTCCCATCCTTTGCTCTTGCCAGGCATCGAGAGGGCGAGGGGACAGTCCATGCTTGGAGATTTTTCATAGTTTTTCATCTGTTTGTGTTTGCTACAGCCAAAAAAGAGAACAGCGTGCCCTCACCTGCAAACCAGCACAGCTGAGACAGAGATGACGACAGGATTTTGCTAGGAGTTTTTTAATTTTTGTTTCACTCTGAACTGAACAAGAACCAATCTTTTTTCTTCAAAATTATTACTGGGGAGCCCGAGCGCCTCAGACTGCCGGGGGCCAGCACCACCGGCAGCCTCCGCAGCGCCAATGGCAGCGACGGAACAGCACAGCGGTCCTCAGCATTCGCAGAGGGCTGCCGGCACCCCGGCTTCGCACGCCATCGCATGCCGCGGGTCCCCGCGAAACCCACAGTCCTGGGGCAGGTCATGCCGAAACTTGTCCTAAATGTCAGAAAAAGTCATCAAACTTGAAACATTTTGAGCGGAGCATTCTGTATTCCAAACGATGGCATTTTTTAGCAGGAAAGTTTACTCAGAAAATGTCCAAGGTGTTTCCTGATACAGAGGCTGCCCGCCAGTTACGACTGCAGGAAACACCCAGAGGCTCAAGCCCAGCTAAAACGCGGACCCTGTGCCCCCAGGGATGGGGCCAGCCCTGCAGGGGACGGCGGGACAAGGCCCGGTGCTGGCTGCGGGGACAGCGGGGCAGGGCCCATTGCAGTGCAGCGGATAGTGGGGCACGTCCCGGCGCGGTGGGTCCCGGCTGTGCCCACCGAAGGACCGACGGGGCGGGCTGCTCAGCAGAGGCCAGAGTTGGCTCCACCCGGCCACGCAAAGGGCAACGCAGGTTTTGGGGTACCAGCAGTGAATTGCTCCAGGAGCGGAGCACCGTGCCTGACACCACACACGCCGGCCACGCCGCAGCTGCCTGTGCCTCCCAGGAAAGGATCAGTCGGGGAAGAGACCCTGGACAGCCACGGATTTCAAACCACCTTGAATAAACCATGCAGGAGAGGAGAGGTTTCTGCGACACTGATGTGTTTTAGAACTGTCCTGGTTTCAGCTGGGATAGAGTTAATTTTCTTCCTAGTAGCTGCTGTAGTGCTGTGTTTTGGATTTGGTACGGGAATAATGCTGATAACACACTGATGCTTTAGTTGTTGCTCAGCAGTGCTTACACCGGTCAAGGACTTTTCAGCTCCCCGTGCTCTGCCCGGTGCACAAGAAGCTGGGAGGGGGCACAGCCAGCACAGCTGACCCAGACCGGCCCCAGGGCTATTCCATACCGCATGGCATCATGCCCAGTATAGAAACTGGGGGAGCTGGCCAGGGGGCAGCGATCGCTGCTTGGGGACGGGCTGGGCATCGGTCAGCAGTGGTGAGCAATTGCATTGTGCATCACTTGTTTTGTACATTCTTTTATCATCATCATCATCATCATCATTATTATTATTATTATTACTTTCTCTTCCTCTGCTGTCCCATTAAACTGCCTTTATCTCAACCCACAGGTTTTCCTTTTTTTTCCACTTCTCCCCCCATCCCACCGGGGGCGGGAGGGTGAGCGAGCGGCTGCGTGGTGCTCAGTTGCCGACTGGAGTTAAACCACGACACGTGGCTACCATAAATGTACCACCATCATTTGCCAACATTACAACTTCTGTTGCTGACTGTTGTTTTTCCTTTAAGTTTTCTTGTACTAAAGAAAGCAACTTACCCTTCCTATTGCACTGAAGGCTCTGAGATATGCAAATACTTTTTCATGCGCTTAATTTCTCCTGCAAAGAACTGATGCTAATTGAATTTCTTTCAGTAAGAAAGCCTTTTACTGAAAATAAAATTTTATTTTAAGGAATCCCAAACCTTTTTTTTTTTTAATTTTCAGCTTTTATATCAAAGTTCTCCCTTTCCTCTCTCTTCTGCTTTCTGCTCTTGTTTAATTTTGTAACTAAAAATGGGGTGGGGGAGATGGAGAAAAATAAAGCAGTTCAGTTTTGCAGCTTGGGGACAGCTAAGAGCAGAGCAACGCGGCGGGCTGCACTTTCAGTGCCCACAGGACTGACAGTCATTTTCAAGTTCGTTTGCCACTCAGCAGTTCAAGTACCGCTGATTTTGTGAGCACGGTAATGTTACACCTCTCCCAGAAGCAGGACTTTTAAGTCATTTGAAAGATATATGCCTTCTATATATTGCACTTATGCTTTATTGTCAGGATTGCACATTTTACTCAGCAAAGAGACTGTTTTGAGGTAATAATGGTGCTACACTTGCTTCACAGGTACTAGCCAGGTGTTGCAGCAGGGGAGGAAGGTTAGCTCCTTCCCTGGCGGGGATGAGCCTTTTCAGCCAGTGCTTCATCCCTGGCAAAACACTTTGCAAGTCACTGAACTGCTTCAGAGCTCAGCTCCTACTTAAAAATCCCTCTTCTGCCAGTTTTATCTACCTGGCTGCAAGCTCTTCAGAGCAGCACTTGTGCGTGCAGCACACACACAGCGGCACGGGGTGAGCGAGCGTCCATCCCCTGCTCCCGGTACAGACAGGGCGAATGCAGACCCCAAATCACTGGCACAGCCCTGCCGAAGCTCCGTGTCCCAAGCCTGAGAAACCACCGCCTGGGCTGGGCTGGCTGGCTCCAGGGGCTGCTGCGTCCCTGCCGGGCTGCTGCTCTCCGCTCTGCCTCCCTCTCCGTCGCGCTCGGTGCGGAGCAGGGCTCCCCTCGCACAGACAGCCGGGCATCGGCCAAGCCCGGCCAGGTGTGGGCAAACCGCGCAGCTCTGAACAACCCGGGACGCTCCCGAAACAGCCAAACCTGACTGCTGTGGGCCAGGGCAGAGGGGTAATCTGCCTCCTCCTACCCCTGCCTTCATCTTGCCTGTTGCTTTCGGAGCGACCACTGCGACCGCACTCCAAAACCAATCTGCATATGGGAGCACTGGTCCCAGCTGGGCTGAGCTGAGGACTGAGCCCCGGGGTGGAGAGGCTGAGCCCCGGGGTGGGTGCCTGCCTGGGGAACCTCTCCCAGCATCTGCCCGTCCTCCAGGGAGGGGAAAGCCATGCCAGCCACATGCCAGGGCACAAGTGCCCAGAGCAGCACAGAGGAGCTGGAACAAGGCACGTGCCTGCTACAGGTGACTGCTGGAAAATAACTCTTGCCATGTGTGCACCCCGTTCCCGCAGACACCCGCTGCTAATGAATAAGCCAGTGACCTAGGAAAGCTTGCTGGCACGCCAGCTCCAGCCCCCGGCTCCAATGGCTACACACACGTTATTTGCTGATCACCTGCAACCTGCACCTGCTTGGGGCGGAGGCGCAGCCTGTACGTCCTTCGCCCGCAAGCGGGGCGAAGCCCACCATTGTGCTTGCCTGGGTGCCAGGGCACTGTGTGCCATACTCGCCGGGGTGCCAGGATCACTCTGCTGCACTTGCCTGGGTGCCAGGACCACACCGTGCTTGCCTGGGCACCCAGTGGGTGCCGGGCACCCGCAAGGTGGCTGCCCCGGCCAGCAGCAGCTCTCTGCCCAGTTCGGACACCTCTGTGCCACGACATCTCTCAGTGCAGTCCCCTTGCTATGCCCCCAGCTCACCAGCAGCAGACCCCTGAAATGCCTCCCCTCCTTCCAGAGCCCGGCTGCTGCCCCTTCTCCGCTCGGTGTCCAAGCCCTTCCCGACATGGGATGCTGAACCAGCACCTCCCCTCCTCCAGCGCCTGAGCTCCGCGGCTGCAAGGAACCAGCCAGCACCTCTCCCCCAACCTCCAGCAGCACCTTCTAATTATAAGCTTTCCAAAATAAACTTCCTTGAAGTGTTTGAGAAAAAAATATAAAAACAATAACACTGGTAACAATAACTATTATTATTTTTAAAAGCAAGGCACAGTGCTGTTGCTCTGGCAGATGGAGGCAGTAATCTCCATCCTCTTGTTCCCTACTTATCACAACTAGGGCCAAGCAGCTTGGAGAGACAAAGACGAAAAAAAGAAGGGGTAACTGTGTGTGGGGAGAAGGAAGCAATAAATAAATGGTCTCCATAGACAAGAAGAGCTGCAGGGCAGCCAGAGGCTGCGGGCAGGATCCGAGCCTGCAGGCAGAGCCCGCGTCTCCGGGTGCTGACGACCTGCCACCCCTGCGGAGGCAGCTCCTCGTCCCGCGCAGGGACGGGTGCTGAGCTTCCACCCAGCTGAGATCTGCCGTAAGGACGGAATTGCCCAGGCTAAGCCACACCGACTCAGAAACACAACAGGGCAGGAGCTGACCCTTGGGCTTGCTTTTATCTAGTCACTGAAAACATCATGAAACTTTATGGGGACACGTAAATACCCAGCAGCGGCAGACCAGCATCTCTCAAGCATCACCAAGGGCAGCCACAGTGCTCCAGGACCCTGTCGGAGGCAGCAGTGACAGCCCGGCCAGTTCCTGCAGCGATGCCTGGACACCACAGCGGCAGGTTATGTCCCTGCAGCAGCACCAGGACCTGCTCGGCTTTGACAGTGACAGGTCAAGGATCGACACCAGACAGCAGCAGCAGCAGCCCAGCGTCACCCTGCCGCTCTCAGATCAACCGTGACCAGGGGAAGCACCTGGAGGCATCAGCGACAGGTCCATCGGTGCCCGCACACCACCGGTACCACCCAGGAGCTGCTGGGAGAAGGGCAGCCACAAACAGGCTGTGTTAGAAACAGCAGGTAGGAGCGCTGCCAGGAACATTACCCAGGAAAATATGAACCCTTTTGTTCTCAGGAGCGATGCCCTTAAGGCATGAAATTACTCTCTTTGAACTGAAGGAGAGGAAGACAGCTAATGCCTGCGATTGCCTGCTCCAGCCATCTGCCTCCATCCTTCGCTCCAGCAGCCTGCCTCGGGTGCCCAAGCCAGCCCTGGGGACCCTGCCTCGCCCTGCCCGGGGAGGCCGCCCCGCTCCAGCTGCGGCTGCCCTGCCAGACCGCCGTGCGCTGCCCGCCCCGGGCCCTGACGGAGCAGCCACGCGCTGACCGGCTGCACCGCGGCCGCAGCAGAGCGGGGAACGGCACGGCAGAAGGTACGGACTGGTACCACGCAGCACAAGCGCCGTCTCATCTGCCAGGCTCTGGCATTTAGAGATGACATAGGGGAAATGGGTTTCTTACCCAGCAGTGCAGCAGAGCCGTGGCATAAGACAGCTCACACCACTAGAATGGAATATTGCAATGCTTCACTCTGCTTTACCCATTTAAATTAGGGGAATGTGCTACTTTGCTATTTGCAATCAGTTAAACTCTCATTTACATATGCACACAGGAAAACAAACAAACAAATCCCCAAAGCACCGAGCAATATCTCCTAGTGATACCACAGCAGCCTTTCTTTCACACAATCTCTGAATGAGTTCTGACTGTCCTTACTGCATCTTCTCAGTGTAAAGAGCTGTCTTTATGTGCAATTTCCTTCCGACATATTGACACTCAGCCCATGCACCCACCATGGCACAGCTGGAAATATATTGGAAAAGACTTTTTGCAGAGCAAAGTGATTCCATTTTGAAGCCTGGTGCCCCTCCGTAACCGAGTCTAATGAAATAACAGAGCGGCCCACACTCACGGTGGAAGGATTCAGCCATCAGCTCTGTCCTCTGTGATAACACACGGGAATACATTGATATAATGTGAAAAATGGGCACTGCATGGGACGCAAGCATCATCACCTCCGCAGAAGCGATGAGACGTCGCGGCCCGACAAACGGGAGGTTTGCTGCAGAAGGACCCACGCCACCGCCCGGCTGCCTGCGCTGGCAGGACAGGGACCCGGGCGCACATCGCCCCGACAGGCACTGCTGCACACCGGGGCACTCCCACCGCACCCACCCTCCTCCTCCCCACAGCATCAGCCTCACCAAGCTTAGAAGGAAGCCCGGCAACGCTGCATGCGAGGAGGGCTATGCAATGCCCCCTCCTTCCCTCTCGCCCCAGGGAGCCTGCACCACCCCTCAGCACATGTTTAGGCTACCCTTCAGACACGCTATCAGCCCTGCCCGCTGCTCTCGCTCCGCTCCAGATCAGCTCTTGGAGCACTGGGATCCTGCCCTGCTTCCCACTCACAGCCTGGCGGACACAACTAACCCAGCACGTTCATGGGTCAATGAAAATGTCCTTCATCACTCGGTGGGACAGCACTGGCGAGGCACAGGCAGCCGCAGCCCACTGCACCGAGCGAAACATCGCACAGAGCAGGGTTCCGGGAGCCCTGGGCTCTGCCCCTGGTTTGCTGCTCCAAGTGCACGTAGCTGCTGCTCGAGAAGTCGCATGAGCCTCCCGGGCCGCCCAGCCCCGGACCCACAGCAGCTCCCTGCCCAGCGCATGCTCCAGGCGCGGTGCTGGCCAGCTGCCGCGCTCAGCATCGCTAACACGAATAAAGCCGGTCTGAGATTGCCAGAAAGGAAGAGCTTGTGCAAGCCCTCCACAGCCGAGAGGAGTGGGAAAGCCCCACTGTGCTCAGGGGCAACCGTGGAGGTCCCAGCCAGCACGGCTCCTGTGCTGCAGGCAACCCCAGCCTTGGCCACCCGCTGCCGCCCTAGCCAGGATCCCGCTCACCCCCTCCTCACCCAAAGCCTCGGCCACGTTAACCCTCTGGGAGCGGGATAACCGCAGCAGGCACGGCACTGCTGTCTGGGCGCCCCGTGGGACTGCCCTGCCCCAGGAACCAGCCCCAGTTTTGGCGTCCCAAGGGTGACGGGTGCAGCACGGCAGGCGCACAGCTCTTGCCCCAGAGGGCAATGCTCGCCGGCAGCCCCGGGACACAGGAGCTCACTGGTGGCAGGCAGGGAGCCAGAGCCAGGGTCAGCTCACCAACGCAAAATGTGTGGCCACGCAGAAGCCCCTCAGCCCTGAATGCTGGGCTCGACACAGTGAGCACGGGGAGCGAGGGGCCGGGGGCTGGGGCACAGGGACCGAGCACACCCCGACGGCCCGGCACAAGGAGCTGCCACCGACTGGCACAGCTGGAGCAACAGCTGCTCTGACAACACAGAGAGAAAGCTAACATTTGCGAGGATGATAACATGACCTTCGAATGAAGTTAGGGATGTAGGCAGGTTGCCGTTTCCATTCCTGTCCTCGTTTGCTGGGGAACTGACTTCCTCCATTGTCTTTTTCCCCTCCGTTAACGGGTAACAGGCATCCTCCCCCCCGCCCCTCCAACTACCATGAACGCCACGATCTTGGCGTTCTTGGTAACTGGGAGCACTGCAGAGACTCTTGCTCCCGGATGCCCAGAGATGGTGCATTTGCAATTAATTTCATGATGAAACAGCATTCATGCATCAACATGAGCTGGCATTTAGAAGTATTTAGATACCATCCTACTGCAACATGATTGTATCATATTAGCGTACAAACTTCTTTATGGGAACGAATGCCATGTCAAAGCTACAGCCTTAACCAGCTGCACATTTCAAAGGAAGCAGCAGGGCAGAGGTAAGAAGAAAATAAGACATTGCATCACACCAGGGCAGGAACAGGAAAAATGTCAGGAGAACTGATCACTGCCAGTGCGTGGAAACTCACACCGAGCACCACGGGAGAGCTGCTAGGCTGTGACTGACCGCGGAGACCCCAAGCTTTCACTTCTGGCCTCCAAGGGAACAGGCTCAAATCTTCTAATTTTGGGAAGGATTTGAAGAAGCTGCTTGAGCTTAATGGACAGCAGCAGCACTTGGAAGGTTTAAGCATTACAAATGCTGTAGCAGAAGGTGGCAGTCCCAGGAAAGCAAGGCCACTGTGAAGGGCGCCGGCTGGCTGAGCATCTCGGGCAGGCCTGCTGCTGGTGCCCACCACGCCAGCGCCGGTGCCACCCGTCCGGCCAGCGCCGCCGCCCCGGGGAGAGGGGCTGGGAGCGGGGAGAGCCGCGCGTCCCTCCCGCTCCCCTGAGCCCGCGGCTGCTGGGGAAAAGGCACTGAAAGGACGGCTCCTCCGCCGGTACCGAAGTTGGGAAACCTGTATTTTAACCCTTGTCTTTGAAGCCCGGTTGCCATGGGTACCACAGCAACCGGGAAATCAGCATTAATTTCCCCCTGCACCCAAAAAAGTACATGCTTTTCTCCTGTGATGGGTTTCTCTATAAGGAGAGTCAGGATTTTATGATCTAATATCTCACAAACTGTCAGGATGGAAATAAAGGCTTCACTCCCCGGGGAGGCAGGAATCAGCCTGCTGAGGGCTTGGGGTTTCCCCTGCCCTGCGGGGGCGAGGGCAGGGGGGCGAGAGCAGGGGGGCGAGGGCAGGGGGGTGAGGGCAGCTCCTCCTCTGCAGCATCCCCAGCCGCTCTGCTCCGCTCCCCTCCACGCCTGCACCCCAGGGCCGCCCTCCCACCCTCCTCTGCCTTCTACTCTTTTTCGCTGGGGGAACAAATTTACTGCCGGGGCCTTATTTATTTTACCCTCTGTGCCTAGTTTACTGTAAAGACAGCTGCCAGACTACTGGCAGTTTGGGATTTTCCTTCTGACGAACAGTAACTGGCAGACAAGCAAACTCCCTGCAAAGTGCGACCGAGAAAGTAAGTGCTACAAAATAAGAGCAATTTATTCCAAGTCAGTCTTTGGTCCTCAGAGATAACTCTCTTCTGCTGTCAGGTGCTTAGATTGCTTCAGCACTGCCAGGCTACATGAGCTGCTTTCGTGTCTATATTTTCACACGTGTGTGTACATACCCTCTTTTTTCGCATTATATTTGCATCCAACATGCAAGGAGGGAGGCACTGCCTGATCTGTGCTGCACACCAAGCGTAATTTTGTCATGAGATTGCATGGAAAACCAGAGCACGCTTCTGACCAGTATTCATTATTTTGGACAGTGAAACCTCCTGGTCTTTCTGGAAAGTTCTGGTAGTCTGGAAACACCTTTTGTGCCCACCCAGTCCCAGCTACGCGCTGGGGTCGGCCTGGCCGTTTCATGGTATGCCCCTCACCTGGGAGCAAATCACCTCTCACTGAGATTTAAACTTTAATCTCCAAATCCACTGAATTAGCCATATTCTACTCTTGAGTTACTCAGGTACGGCCTTACTGATGTCAAGGAGTTTTTACATTTCTATTTCTTCACGCCTCTTTGCTGGCAGAGGTGTGCCCAGCCTGTGCATTGCTCTGATGCCAAGGCACCACAAGTCACAAGCAAATACCTCTGAGCTCCCCTTTCCAGAGCAGGGCCATGCAATCGCTACGGAAAACATCCGCAGTCCTCTGCCTTCCCTGGACCTCTGGGATGTAATCACACAGCCCAGACCTGAGGGATTTCCCTGTGTACAGGACTCACAGCATTTAGGACCCCACCAGAGGGAACAGACGTTTTAGCCCCCATTTACATCTCCATGGAGCAGCGGTTCCCAAGCCCATGGCCGTGGTGCCGCGGCAGCTGGAAGCGCGGCGCAGCACCAACGGCAGAGCCTGAGCTGGGGCTGGGGCGGGGAGCGTGGTCACCCACGGTCACCCACGCCTAGCAGGCACAGAGGGCACACGCCATGCCCTCAGACAGGCCACATTTTAAACGCCATTTGGTGAAACGGTGCTTTCTGAGCCATGCTGAACATTAAATACCCAGCCTAGATTGAAACCATTTCATAAAGCAACACGGTAGTAAAAGCCTTAACAAAACCCCCCATTTTAACTAGTGCTCAGCAGTAACCTGGGGCAGCTATTCCAGCGAAGCCATGCAGGTGCAGGGGCTGGGCATCTGTGCTCTGGAAGCCCAGGCGAGACAGGTCCTGCTCTCCCCCCGCCATTCCACGCATCCGCGCCCCGTGCCGGGAGGAGCCCCACCTGCGGCTCCTCAGCGCAGCGGAGGCAGCAGGGCCGGTGCCACTGGGCAGCACCTGGGTTTCACCTCCCCAGCAGGCAGCACCAGAGGCTGCAGCAGGTTGACGCGGTGGGATAGGACACAGTCACGGTGGGTACCACTGCTGCCTCTGCGCCCTGCGGCCGGGGCCTCCCGCGGGAAGGCGGTGAGCAAGCGCGGGTGCAGGGGATGAGCAAACGGCTGTATAGGATCAGATCAAAGCTTCATCCAGGCTCACCTCCTGCTAGGAGCTGGAGTGGTCAGGGCAGACATTTGGAGAGGGTGCAGCAGAATGGGCGTCTTGCCGAGTCCCCCCTCCCCTGGCTTCCCCCCGGCTCCGCGCAGGGCAGGGAGAGCTACCCAAGGGGCGGCTGCTCCCTTCAGCTACTGCCGCTCTGGTTCGGAGGGCAGACACGAGCGAGCCGCCGCGCGGGAAAGCAGAGCTCAAGACTCTGACCTGGCTGGCATCCACATCTTGACATCAGCAGGTCAGCCTGTCACTAATTGAATTATACCTGCATTACTTAATAAACAAAGAATACTCTCCACATTATAACGATGTAATCCTTTAATTGGTTTATGAGCGCAGAGTCCCATGGGGAGTGTCACAAATCCATCAGGATGCCCTGAGCACTGCATTTCTGAGCTGGAGAGATAAGGAGTGTCATATGCCGGCATTTGGCTCTGGGCTGAGCCGGCAAGGAAGCCAAGCCAGCACTCTGTTCTCACCCCGCACCGCCCAGCACCGGCACTGGCACCGCTCCCACAGGCTGCGGAGCTGCCACCACCGGCAGGAGCAGGTGAGTCAGACCCCGGCCCCCGGCACGGCAGCCCTGCCTGCGGAGGCTCCCTCCATCGTAGGCTGTCTGCCCACCCCGCTGTGCTGGGGGTGACCCCACCGCCGCAGCGCGCACCACAGAGCCGTCCCACACCCGCACAGGGTGCCCCTTCCAGGCAAAACGCAAGGGGAAGGTGAGTGCTGCAGCCTCCTCGGGGCGCTCCAGCCCCTGATCTGCACTCGGTCCATCAGACCTTACCAACGCAAGTCCCACCTAACTCCCCAAACACACACGGTGGGGACATCGGGTCCTCATCACCCTTCATCTCACCCTAGAAACCCTCTTCTGTTGCACCACACAACTTGCTAACGTAGATGTAAACCACGACTATGTCCATGAAACTTAGCATGCCTTGAAAAGGCAGCGGAGTCTTCACAGAGGAAGACGGCACTTAGCAGAACTCGGATATCCTGCTCCATGATGCCCCACGCATGCAAATGTCAGCTCAGGATCAAGGCTCTAGTGTAAAAAACCCACTTTTGCATCTTAATACTCAGCATTACTTCCACAGTTTGCACTGCTGGCCAAGCAAGAGGTTGAGGAGGAGGCAGGGCACAGGGCGCCGGGCAACGCGGCTGCAGCTGGAACCCCGCGCCCCCGCACGCCAGCCGCCCTCCCTGCTGCCCCGCGCTGCCCGGCGCTGTGCCGTGCTGCGCGGGGCGCCGTCCGCGCACAGCAGGACCCGCGTGCTGCTCCGGAGACGTTTGGTTTGGATTTGCCAAGTCCAGCATCACAGGAAAAACACACTGTGTCCTCAGAGTACAAGTGATTCTTCTGATTCATGTGGTAATTGCAATGCTGTTGCCCTTCACTCCCCTCTTTTATCCTTCATCTCTCTTTACATTCTCAGTATAAATCAAGGAAGAATTACCGACCATTGGGGAACCATTTGGGTATCTGATTTCATGTATGGCCTGAATTTCAGCCGGCGATGAGCGAATCTAGCCTCTCCACAGCATTCTGAGTCTCGCATCCTGCTGGCCACAATTTCGCTCCTCATAATTGTTATTTATTTATTGTTATTAACTTTCCAGATACAGTCACACGGTCTGTACACAGGCTTCTTTAATGCTTCTTAGAAGAAATTAAGGTTATTCAATTCAGCTCTTGGTAGCCTTCAGTGAAACCACCAAAGACAATAACACAGCCCCTACGTGAGCAGCAAGGGGCTGCGATGCTCCAAGAGCGCTACTGAGGATCACGTGGCTGAGCAATGCAAGCAATCAAAGCGCATTTACCTAAGCAGTTTATCTTTTACTCATTTTTATATACTGCACAATGCTACACTAGTAAAGCTCATTTAAAAACTATTCTCCTAATTTGTTCCCTTAGAAATTAATACAATCTTCATTTGGAACTAGCAGGCAGCTGTAACTATCCATCCTGACCTACTGTGTCTTTTTCCATGGTATTTATCATGTTTTACTCGTATGAACAGGGAAGGACAAGGGGATTACTTCAGTCCACAGAAGGTGTTTCTTTGCAGAATGCTTCTTAAATAAAACAAGTTAGAAACAGAGTGTCTGACCCAGGGCAGTAATGGGCAATAATGAATACAACAGAAACGTGAGCCCTGGGGGAAGTAACCACCGCATGGAAATGTCTATAGGTCAGGCTGCTGGAAGACAAGCAGCAAGCCGGAGTGTGCTCTGCTTGCTTCCTCACAGCCCAGCAAGCAGAGCCTCTGCGCGGGACGGCAGGGCGAGACAAGCACCGCGCCAGGACAGGCGCTGGGGTGTCCGCCAGGGCATCCCCGTCCCCGAGAGGTTCCCCGCGGCCCAGCGCACTGCTCTGCGTCGGAGGGGACGCCCCACGGCCCCGCGCCGCAAGGCAGGGGGTGAATCCTGGAGGCGACCTCGGCTCCAGCAGCCCGACATCCCGCAGCCGGGTCTGGAGGCACGCTGGGAAGGGGGGAAGCAGGAGGCCGGCAGCGGCCAGCTCTGCTCTCAGGGCTCCTGGCCGTTCCCCCTGACACCTGTGCCCCAGGGCTCACCCGGGCAGCAGCATCCCCGGGTCCGTCTTCACACCCCCAGGACGGCGGCGGCGGGCGAGCACAGCCCTGGCACTGGGCAGAGCCTGGCAGATGCCCACCACAAGCAGCACCCGTGACGCGCAGCCAGCCCAGCAGGCCACCTGCGAGTCACCGCCCAGGGTACCCGCCAGCACATCGCACCACCCTGCTCAGTCAAATAACACCCTGTGAGGATGGGGACCACCACGCCATGACTCCTCAAGACTCAACGCTAATGGCCAGCGCTCACTGAAGACCACCATATGTCACGCAAAGAAACACGAACCTCCCCCGAAGCTGGTAGCCTCTGCAGAGACGTGTTTTACTGTAAACCTCCCACCCAACAGAGAGAACTGCTAGGCACTGTGATTTTTTATGGCTTTCTATTAAATTTTTAAAAGCCAGTGTTTCACAGCAACTCCTCTACTATTTCCAGGAGCTTCTCCACGCCAAGAGGTTTCAGAGCGCGCCCTGTGCCCCGCCGCCCTCGGCAGGGACACAGCCACGCAGGCAAACGCGGGTCTGGCGCGTGGCGCTGCCCTATGGCTGGCGTGAAGCGTGATCCTAGGCGCCCGCAGTAACAAGGGCAACGGCACAGCCCAGAGGGCCCAGAGCCAGGAACGCCCCAAGCGTGTGCACAGTCCTGCTGACTGCCGAGGGATTACTCACGTATAGAGTTAAGCCTACGTGAGTATGGTAAGTGCCAGTCTGGAAGAAGGACTACACGGCCCATGCACCAGGCCCTCACCAAGGCTGCAGCAAGACAAAAAGTCATGCTCAGCTCCTGCGCCAGCAGAGCTTTGAAATGGCTCCAGTGGAAGTGCTCCACTGTAATGAGGCCGGAGGTACAAGAATTACACCCTGGGGTGCTGAAGTTGTCTGAAGAAACTATTAAAAAAAACCAAAAGACTGCTTTATACCACCAGGATAAGACAAAAGCATTGCTCTGCAACTTTTAATTACAAGAACAGTTGTGAGGGCTGGGCTGAACAGCCATTACACCGAGTTGGTCACTGTGGGAGCACAGTATTCACCCATCACCGCACACACACACAGCTGTGCACGTACTTCTGCTTACCAAACCATGAGCTGAAATATCTTCTTTCTGTCTGGAACAGGAGCAAACCTCCTCGTCTCGGACAACCAAAGAGATGCCATAGGGCACTAACCACGTCCCCACAGGTATTTCCAACAAGCACCAGACCCCGACGGGAGGGCTTCTCACTGCTTGCCAACATGGGGATGCAGAGAGGGGAGGCATCAGCAGTGCCCACCTGCAGTGAGAGGGGTTAGGGTTAGGGCAAGGGAACAAGGAGCAACTGGAAAGGAGACTGCACCTTCAAAACTGGTCCCTAAGAGCAATCCTTACCACGTGCTTGGGGACAAGGACACATCTGTTCGGAGCAGCCTAACCCATCACTGCTAAGGCCAGGGCACCAAGTGACGAGCAGCCCACAGAGGGCTGCTCTGCTTGCAAATGCCGGGCTGAGCCTCTGCAGCAACACGTCACCCAGAGGGCCAGTCCTCTCCACCTGCACCCCACAGCCCCAGTCCCCAGCACAGCGCATCACAGCTCCTCCCGGCCTGTGCGCCGGCTCCCTTCCCGCTATTTCCCCCAGCAGCAGGGCACGCACACACAGCTCGAACACAGAGAAGTCACGGAGGTGCAGCACGGAGCTCGGATGTCCAAGAAAACCTCTCCAGGATCCAAAGCCATAGCCTATAGGGCCCAAGTGCTGCCAGACCCACAGGCCACACTGCGAGGAAAGGTCGTCACCTGGATCTCACCGCAGCACCTCCCCAGCCCCACCACAGGCCATGCCAGAGGACCCCTGCACAGCACATGTCGGGACACTGCCCTTGTGCATTGGCAAACTCCACTGGAGCCTGAACTGGGGCTTGTGCTGTTATCATTTCTTTACGCCATAGGGCTGGAAGACACTCGATTTTCTGTGTCAGCTTGCACGGGTTCGGTGGCAGCACCCAGGGCCCCGCTGCTCCCCCGACCGGGTGCCACGGGTCTGCAGAGCCCTCTCCCACAGCCGAGGCTGGGCTGGCAGGAGGTGAGCGGCGGCCGCCGCTCTGGAGCTGCAGTTTGGAGCCTGGCCCCAAGCCGTGAGAGCAGCATCGCCGCTGCCAGGCTCCGGCAGAGATGAGACGCAACGCTGACATGTCAGGAGGAGCCCCGAGCACAGCAAATCTGCCCACAGCACAGCAAAAACAGCTTCGTACAGCGCGGCAGCGCTGAATCACGGTCCCGAATAGAAGGCTCTCTTGTGAAACACCGCGTACCCTGCAGAACCACTGAGTCACAGCTGACAAGGCGACAAATCCTGCTTGCCTTACTCAGACCTGCTCCCACGGAGCCGTATCAGGGGGTCTCTACATCAAGTATTTTAAAAGCGCGTTGGTGAAAACAAAAACAATGCAGCGACCAGAGCACCAACTGTACGTGCCTTTCTTTGCTGGGGCAGCGACTTCACATAAAGGGTAAACTCTTAACTCTGGCTGCAACCCAGAGACATTTAACCCACACCTCACCCACGTGCAGCAGAACATCTCTGCACTACTGCTCAGTGTTGCTAAAGAAATCCCATCCCGAATCCTGGGACCAGCAGCACTATCACCAGGGTACTGAAAACAGGTTTTGGGGCTTCCTCTCGGTGTGACTCTTCCTACCATGCTTTTTCTTCTCTGTATGTGTTTTCCTTGCACGTCTGCTGTACTACCGGCGGCGGCCAGTCCTTCTGCTATGGGCGGCACAGCTGTCACGCCTCGCTGCCGTGGCTCTTCTGTCAAGCTCAGGCCTCCTGCTCCTCTGTCCCCCTTGGCCAAGCACAGAGACCGGGTAGTACGAAGAATTAGAAATAAATACCCAGGGAATATCAGATATCTGGCAACATAACAACGCTGAGGTAATGAAAACTGAAGAGTTTTATCTGTCTCCAATCCAAAAGAAGTCCAACGTGACCTGGACAGAGAAGCCTGAACAAAAACTTTAAGGGGAAAAAAAGATATTGCACTTTAAAGTAAAGCTAGCTAATCATGTTTTCATGGAAATGCTTTGCTAAGAGACAGTTCCTGAGAAACTTCATCTAGAAGAGCAACCTCAAAAGCAAGGCATTGGACATGGGTTTTGCAGCATTGGGAACCAGCTTCAAACACTCAGAGTTACTGCTGGCCACACGCTACGCAATTAGAGAGGCATTCACCGAGGTTCCCATTATCGCTTGAATTAGCCATTTGACAAATCACCTTTTGCATTATTCAGACTGCTTGGGGCAAATATTATTTGTAGAGTGATTTATTCCACGGGAACGCGAGAGCTGCCGCCCGGCTCAGGCCGCAGGCATGGCGCACCCGGCCTGCGCCCCAGCCAGCCGCAGCAGGGCAGGGGACGGCGGGCCAGCCAGGAGAGGGGCACGCAGGCAGCGAGCCCTTCGGACACCACAGACCCCCTTAGACCCGTCTAAAGAATGGGACAATTCGGCAGTTAGAGCAGCTGCCATGTAAATCCGTGCCCGCGGGTCCTCGGCAGGGCACGGCTCCTGGCACCGCACCGTTTCACTGCGCTGTGCAGCTCTGGCTAGTGGAGCCCGGACCCCGGACCGAGGGGCCAGCGCTACCCCGGGGGGCACGGTGCCTGTCCCTGGGCAACCCTGGGCATGCAGCGACCCGGTTCAAGGGGCTGCAGGCCAGGACCTCCTCTGAGAGCCCTGCCTTCCCGTGAATACCAGTCCTTCTCCCTCCCTCCGTAGCCTCCCTTAGTTCTCCAAGAACCATCAGAGAGAGCTGCCACAGAAAATAAAATGATTGTCATTACTATTTCATGACGGGCTGCAGGCCAGTCAGACAGCCGTTACTATCACCACCACAACCCAACGAGCGATCCTGTTTGTTGTTTGGGAGTATATCAGAGGTCTCCATCCTCCTCAGGAGCCCTACAAGACCTTCGCTAGCTCCAGAGACATGCATACATGGACACAGACTCACCCCTCCGCAGCAGGGATATGTGGGAATACTTATGATAGCCTGGAATTAGGGCACTGTCTTTCACCCCTGGGTCTGTGACACCATTTCCAAAACACGGCCTGGACAGCCGTGACCATCCCTCTCCACCTCAGCAGGCAGTGACACCGCTGCTCCGATCAGCTCCTCCGCCGGCGGCTCCCCGCCGCGCCGCCGCGCAGCGGGTGCAGCACGCTGCAGGCTGCCCGGCACCCCCGGCTCTGGGCTCCGGCCGCGGCAGCTGCCACGCACCAAGACCCGCGGCTCCACGGGAACGGACCCTGGAGTCCATCTGGGAAGGAGAATCGCGCTCCCTCCTCCCTGCGCCCCCCGTTTCCATCGCCGGGCGGGTCCCACCGCAGAGCCCCCACGGGACGGGGGTGCCCGGCGGGAGAACCGAGGGCGCAGGCAGCCGCCGGCTCCCCAGCCCGCTCCGCGCCCCGAGCAATGAGAAGTCACTTCTTCAAGATTTGTCGTTCTGTTTTCAAAACAATGTCTCAAACTTCGCGGTACCAGAAGGTAAGCTGACTAATTAGAAGCAAATGTTTCTATTTTGTTGCAAAGTACAGGATTATTGATACATGTTTCTAGAAAGAAGGGTTCACTCTTAAGCAACAAAACCTTACACTGGTTTGGGTTTGGCTTTCCAGGCTTGAGTGTGTCTCCAGTATCGCTCCTGTTCAACCACGTTTCTTTCTCCTACCCATCTACATGGACGACATGCTTTTATTTCCAAAGCGTTTTAGGTAACTACCTCAAGAACAGTTTTTATTTAAAACACACACATGCACGCACGCACACCCCCCTCTCTTAGCATGAAACTCATCAAATAGTGTCAGCAAGCACATTTTAATAACATGATATTGAAAAGTCATTTTACTACTAGCTAGAGAAGTCTGAACACTGCAGAGGATATATTTAGATGTGTATAAATAGATAACACTCAGTGATGTCTGGTCAAAGGAGTACAAATCTTCTCTAATGCATGGAATATGCCTGGCCCAAAATGCTTCAATAGCACTTAGACAAGCCCTTTCTGTTTGGCTCAAGTTCTATAGGCCCATTAATAGCAAAGCTATTAGAATGATTTTCTGGACCGGTTGCTTGCTCAGAGAATATTCAAAAGATTGCTCTATAAAACTGAACCTGTTACCACATCTGAAAGCACAGGCAATATTGATCAGCAATGGAAAGCCATTAGCTCTCCAGCATCTGAAATATCTCCACGTGCCCCAGCAGACGGACAAGCCCTCTAGGCACCTCGCGGTGCTCCATCTTTCCAAGGCGCTTTCAGCCTGCAGGCACCCTTGCTTGCCAAGTCCGTCCCTGCTGGCACACCTGCCTCCGCGCCGCCTCAGCTCTGGGGGAGAAACCACGCACTCAGCCACCGGCCGGGACGGCGGCCCACGGGAGATCTCTTTGGGCAAGATCTGGTTCCTCCTTGCCATGCTGCTCTGCCACATTTCTTCTCAGGTTCTGCCTGTTTTGTCCCATACACCCCGTCAGCCCGGTCCCCGGGCTGAGCAGCCAACCCTTACCCTTCTTCCCCTTTCTCACAGCCGCAGCCTGTCGCCGTTCATACCTGTGGTGGCAAACGGGAGCCTCTCCAGACAGCAAGAGTTGTATGAAAAACTCAACCCAAGCCCCTAGGGAACCACCCCGAACGGCGCTGCACCACGGAGCCCAGCCCTCCTCCTGGTCACAAACAGAAGACGGGAGTGCGCAGCCCACCCCAGCAGGACAGCGGGGAGCCCACTCCTGCAGCTCCATGTGCTTTGGCACACAGGTGAACTAGTTTGGCTTTGAACTCGTACTAGGCACCTGAACTACCCAGGGTTCACTTCCACTGGCTGCGCCGCCATGATAAAACCAGTAATTGCTCCTTCTGAACAGAGAAAGGCGAGCTAGTATGCCAGGAGAAGCTTCTTAGTGAGCCTTGTGACTCAAGGCCTAACTGGCAAGCTCTGGTACGCATTTTGATAGTCTTATGCATTTAAATGCATTTATTATGCATTTAAACAAATGCATAATCCCTTCAGTACAGTGTATATATTTAGAAATGTAGATGGGGAAGGTGTTTGGGCACTGAGAACACTCGGGCTCTGGGATGGCTCTTTGTGCAGAATCGAACCCAACTCCCGGATCAACCGAGAAATCGCCAGGCCTGCTCTGGAGCCCACGGGCACACCTCCACCTGCCAGGACGGACCGTGGCAGCACCGCGGAACCGGGGGCTGACACCAAGGCAAAGCCCATACACAGCGTTTGGGGAACGTCTCTAAGCTACCGGGGAGCCCAGCCAGAGACCCTGAGGCAGCACAAGGCACAGACGGCCCCAAATTCCCAGGCCCAGGGCAGCCCGGGCGTGCCAGGAGGCAGCCCCACCGTATCACGGCAGAACCGGTCCCAGTGCGCGCAGTCAGTCTGGGCATCTCCGCACTGTGCTCCTGGACGTAGCCGCGGCCAGGATCGGTACTGCCAGAGCCAGCCAGGGCCCCTCCGCACAGGCAGCCAGCCGCAGACACGCAGCGGTAACCAAAAAGGCTCCAAGGACTGGGGATGGATCCACCTCATCTCACTGGTTTGCTGCCTGGCCGCGCTGACTTCAACAGGCCTGGGCAGACCAGCACTCAGCTGAGGATGCTCAGTAGGAATGAACTGACACCACGTTGCTTTGGGAACATGCGAAATGTAAGCACGGATGGGAAAGATCACTGTCAAGACAGCACGATGATCAAGGCGCTGGGACTCGGGCCTATCCAGCTCCGTGACAGTCAACTGGAGGCCATGAAGGGCTGGGCTTAGCTGGAGGCAGCCAGCTTTCCCACCCCCAGTCTGGGACACTGGTGAGGTCATGTTCATACCCACAACTGAGACCAACACAGCCTTCTGCTCTAGACACTCAACGCAATGAGAAGCAGTCCCTGCCCCAGAGACACGACGGAGCAGGTGGGAGGGAGAAGACAAAGGTGCAGGAGAGGACACACTGCTGTCCAGTGCCACAGATGGAAATGCGAGAGGGCAGCACTCACGTTAACTCTCGCAGCAGACCTCAGCGGGCTCCCTCTGCCTCCCAGCCTGTGCTCGCAAGCGGAGGAAGGGGCTTTCGTAAGTGCTTCCAGCCCAACTGTGCCCGTGCCTCCCCGGGCGCCACGGCCCCCAAACCGGGCCTGTGCACGCTGCCCGTCCGCGGGCCTCTCCTCAGCTCCCGCTGCTCCAGGGACCAGGGCATTTGTGTGCGCCTGACACCAACACGGCCGTGAGGCTTCCGCTGCCTCCTCTACAACTGCTCTGCCATCTCCCCTAATGGGAACCTTCCAGCAGGAAAAAAGGCTTATCTTGTCCTACATTTGCCTTCCTGCAGACGAGAAGTGTTCGCTACACAGAGGAGCGAGGGGAGGGGAGAGCAGCACCCGCGTACCCTGGGGTGCTGGGGACAACGGCGGCCCCCCAGGAGAGAGGAGCCGGGGGAGAGCTGCGTGCCTGGGCGAGGGCTGCGGACGGGGCGACGGCCGGCAGCGCAGGGGCCGGCGAGAGGCGGGGATCCCCCTCGCCCCTCGGGGAGCTCCGCACCGCCCCCCCGCCGGGGGAGCCGGCCCCGGCCCCGCGGGAGCGCCCCGGCCCGGCTCCGCGCACGGCAGCGGCTCCGCGCACGGCGGCGGCCCCGCGGCGCCTCCGCCCGGGCACGGGCAGCGCCCGCCGCCCCCCGCCGCGCCTCGCCCCGCCGCAGCGCTCCCGCCGCACCGGGCGGGCGGAGGCTGCGCGCCCGCCGACGGCCCCGCCGCGCTCCCGCCCAGGGCCCGGCCCGGCCCGGCCCGGCGGTGCCGGCGCTCCCCGGGCGGCGGCAGCAGCGCGCCGCGGCGCGGAGGGGGCGGCGGCCGCGGCGGCCCGCACGGCCCTGCAGCACCCCCGGCCGCCGGCGCCGTCCCGCGGGCAGCGGCGGCAGCGCGGCCCGGCCCGGCCCGGCCCGTCCGCGGGGCGCCCGCCCCGCCGCGCAGCCTCCGCGCCCCGCGCTCCCCGCGGCCGCCGCCCTCCCGGGAGGGGCGTCCCGCCGCCGCCGCCCCCGTTCCCGTTCCCGGCCCCGTCCCGGCGCCGCCCGCCGCGCTGCGGGGCTCGCCCTGCCCGGGCCGGCCCGGGACCCCGCCGCGGCCGCCCCCCCGCGCCCCGTCCCCCGTGAGTAAGTGCCGCGGGCTGCAATGCAGATGCGGCCGGGCACGGCAGCCCTCCGCGATTACCTGGCGCCTCCCGGGGAAGCACGGCGTCCGGAGCGCTCCCCCTGCAGCTGCGGCCGCGGCCGGGCTCCGGCGGGCTCCGGGGTCTGGCGGCAGGCAGGCTGGCCGCCTCTCCGCCCTGTGCCGGCGCTCACCAGCCGCATCCTAGAGCGGCTTCGCGGCGGCGGCGGCCCGCGGCCGGGGCGGGCAGGGCAGCCCGCGCGGACGGCCCCATGCGGCGCGGCGCGGGCGGCGGCGGGCAGCGCACATGCACCGACGCGCGGGCGGCGGCGGGCGGGAGGCGGGGGGGCGGCGCGGGCACGCAGCGGCGCAGCCCTCCGAGCCCGCCGGCATCGCCCCGCCGCGGGCCGCGCCGCGCCGCGCCGCGCCCGCCGGCCGGTGACCTTGCCGTGTACCTGCGCCGGGTTAATCCTCGCAAAGCGCCGCCGCTCCGCGCCCCGCTGCGTAATCCTGCGCGCCGGGGCGCTGCCGCTGGACGGACGGAGGGACGGACGGACCGACGGGGACGGGGCGAGGAGCGCGGCCGCGGGCAGCCCCGCCGCCGGGCCGGCGCCTCCCGGGGGCGGGGGGGGGGGGGGTGGGGGCGGCTACAGCGGAGCGGCCGCGCAGCGCGCAGGGGCGGCGGGCGCCAGGGCCATGCGGCTCCGCGCCGCTCCGCGCCGGGCGCGCTCAGGCGGAGCAGCCGCGGCGCCGGACGCTGCGGCGGGGCAGGGCGGGGTGCTCGGCGCCCGCGGCTCGCCCCTCCGCCGCGGCTGCTGCGCCCATCCTCCGCGCCGCCGGCTGCCGCCCGGCCCCGGCCCCGGCCCCGGCCCCGGGCAGCCGCGCCGCTCGCTGCAGCATGGAGGCAGCCGCCGCCTCCCCCGCGCCGCGCCGCGCCGGGGCGGGCTGGAGCAGCCGGGCGCCTCCCCGCCCCGCCGCACGCACGGCTGAGCCGCAGCCGCCCGGCCGCCGCGCAGACGTGCCGCCGGGCCGCCCCCCGCCGCGCCGGGCACGGGGCTCCGCTGCGCCGGGCGGGGAGCGGGCACGGACACGGACACGGACACGGACACGGACACGCCTCCGCCTGCCCCGCCGCGCCGGGGCCGGGCTCTGCGGTGGCGGGGACCGAGCGCGGCCGCGGCCCCCGGGGCGCCCCCGCCGCCGGGGGGGCCGGAGCCCGCGGGGCCGGAGCGGCGGGAGGGGCGGCCGCAGCCCGGCGCGGTGCGCTCGGGGTTTGACCTGGTTGATCGCTGATCCGGCGAGCGCTCGGGCGGCGCCGGGAGCGGAGACGCGAGGGTAAGAGACAGCGGCGGCGGCGGCCCGGCCGCGCGGTGGCTGGGCTGCTGCGCACCCTCCGGGGGCAGGCGGCCGGCGTCCTGCCCGCACCCTGCCCGCGCCCTGCCCTGCCCGCGCCCTGCCCGCGCCCTGCCCGCGCCCTGCCCTGCCCGCCGGACCCGTCCCCGCAGCGCCTGGTCCGAGGCCGCGGGCCGGCCGTAACACCCGACTTGTAGGAGTGGATGATCATGGCAGGAAAGGGAAAGGCTGGGCTGGCTTTGCGGTCAATAAATTTGGGAGCTTTTAGGGGTTTAGTGATCGTTGTCTGTCTCCGGGGGATCTCTTAATGGGGAGGAGAGCGCATTTCATGCTACGAGAGACTGACACCTTTCTCTAACGCTCTTTTGTGAGAAAATGTCGGTGGTGTTGCAGGACCCGAAGCAGAGCAGCAAGAGGAGCTCTGCCTGTAGAGCCTTGAAGAGGAGCTCAGGAACCTCGTCAGCTGCCAGCGACCCTGCGCCCGGAGGGAGGCACAGGCAGGCGCCCTGCACCCGCTGGGCAGTGGGCCCCATCTCCTCGGACACCCTCCCCTTGGGATGGCAGGCAGCTGCCTGCTCTGCTGGGGCTGCCCACGTCTGCTTGGCTTCTCCAGGCTAGGCGCTCAGGATGCTGCCTGCGGCCGGACCAGCACGCAGGGCAGTCGCTGCCGCAGGGTGCGGGGGGAGCTCACCGGCTGCTCTGTGCGCTCGGGGCAATGGAAGCAACGCTGCTGGGACACCTTGGCATTTTGCTGGGGATGCGCATGGGGGGAGCCCTGTCCCAGAAAAGGAAAGACGCGGTGACAGTCCTCGCGCCTCTCTGCTGACGCTGTGTGAAAGTTGTTCGTGCCCTGGGATGCAATGTCTGGGATCAGCGTGGGGGAGAAAAGGGAACGCAGCAGTGCTCCCAGGCTCAGGTCTGTCCACGCGACGTGAGAAAATTGTTCTCCGTGCAAACTCTGAGGTGGACAGGGAGTTTGGTTTTGCGGTCTCCACAGCAGCGTGTGACCCTGGCCTAGGGAGGAATGCGCCTCCCAGAGCAGCAGCCGTGCTCTGCCCTTCCAACAGCCTCTGAAGCTGCCCAGGGCTGGGTCCCATGAGTTAGCGTCTATCTCCACGTCCCAGCTGCTATTTCATGGAGCTGGTTTGATTTGTTATGGGGGCAGAGAGGCTAAAATGCTGGCGGGAGGGAATGAATCTAAATCTTCCACTCCCTTGAGGGAAAGCTGATGTCAATAAGCTGATTGTGCTAGGGTCGGCTCTGCGGTTACTCTCCCTAACACTCGGTTCTAGCACGGTTGTCCTTTGGAGGTGGAGACAGTCTCGTGCTCGGACCTGATGCAGCTTTCACAGTGTGCTCTGCTCTGGAGAGAGCAGAGAGAGAAGAAGATGCTCCGCGGTAAAACGTCTGTTATCTTGGCTGATGTCTACCCGATCAGACGGTCTTCTTGGGCTTCGTCTTCAAGCACTTGCTGCTCTGTCCGTTCTCTGCTGCCCCAGGAGCAGGATAGCTGGCGTGATGGCGACACCAGCTGTGCGGCTGGCATCGGGAGAGGAAGCAACTGTCTGTGTACGGCTTTGCTGGCAAAAGGGGAATGAAAAAGCCCAGTGGGAACTCAGTGGGAGCTTGCGCTCAGAGCCTCGTGCGTTCCGGAGGGTACGTTGGTTTGCTACCGTCCAGCACAAACACACTACGAGGACTGCTTCAGGACCACTCTGAACGGGTGCCGTTACAGCACAGTCCAGAAACTCTGCGTCCTTGCAGGCAGCTACCATAACGTCCTGCACTCTCTGGCCTCAGTGGTCTGAGCAAGGGCTGCTGCAGCTTCTTTGCCAGCCTGAAATCCGTGTTGGATGTGGGATTGAAATGGCACCACCGCCTTGTTAATGTACCCAGCAGAAAAACTGCTCCTCCCTGGAGCGTCTGGGAGCGTGGGGAGCTGTGGATGTGCTGGGGAGGTTCACTCCCTGCTGGGTGAGGACAGCCAGTCTGTCAGGTCAGTGGATGTGTCTACAACGATGGCCCTGACTTCGTGTACTCACAGTGTGTGTCTTCCAGCCACCTCCCACTCCCTCGGCCTTGGCGCCAGGCTGCCTTGTGGGTGCTGTCCCCCAGCAGCAACAGGGCAGATGCTGGGGTCTTCGTGTGAAAGCAGGGCAGCCCTGAAGGCACTGGGATGCTCTTGGCTGTGATCTGTTTGCAGAAAGCAAGTCACTCCAGCTGCAGGAGATCCTGTGTGTCCCCTCCTGGGAGCACAGCATCAGTGACAGGCACGGATCTGGAGGACCAGCAGTCGTATGGTGACTTGCCTTCAGCTCCGCTGCTCAGTGGGTGATGCTGCTGGGCAGGCCGGCTCTGCCTGGCTGCCCTGGTCCTGGAGGCTCTTTGTGCTCGCGTGACTGGGCGCTTACCCACCGCCACGTCTGGCTCCCTGGCTAGTTAGAACTGGAGTGAGACCCCAGCAGCTTTCAAACAGGAGCAGTCAACAGCGCCTTTTATTCCATGCCAGAGCAATTCCATGTCAAGCGAATCCTGGACCCAGACCTAAGTGACGATGTGTGACTGTTGTGCTGTTGCAGGTCTTACCCTGAAAGCGTTCCCCCTCCCTCTGGTGCGCCCCTCCACTACACCCTCTCCCCAGGGTGCTCCCAGCTGCGCTGTCTGTGCCGGCACGCTCCCCTTGATGCCCAGGGGTGGGCTGTTTTGGGAAGGACCTCAGTGGCCTAGGAAGGGGCAGGTCTGTGTCCAGGGGAGCCACCGCCTGCCTGGCAGCGTACCGCCATGGGTGGGGTTGGCCTGCATGGCCCCAGGACCGGGGATGCTCAGTATTGCTCAGCTGAGCTCCCGTGTAGCTCTCTGGTCAGGACTCACCCTGCCTTCGGGACCCCCCCACTCCCACCGGGGCTCAACCACCATGTACCTCACCCGTTACCCTTCCTAACTGACTCGCTTGCTGTGAGCTTTGTCTTAATCTAGCCTCCAAGCATAGTGTTAATGCCTTTTTCCTGGTAGAGACAGTAACTCCTTAACTGGAAATCTTTCCCCCCTCGTAGGTATCATCTTAAAATGATTTCACCATTTCTTTTTTTGGCTGAAATAAGGAGAGCTGCTTGAGGAAAGTGCTTTGTACAAATAATACACAGAGCTGCTTTTATGCCCTCTTTCTAACCCTTAATCACCTCATGAGGGAGGGACCCCAGGCCTGGGCACAGTGCCACCCCACCGCAGCTGGCTGGCTACGGGGTGCTGCGCCCACCGCGCTGGCTCCCCACACCTTCCCAGCCCACCTGTATGCCCTCCACAGTAGTCACAGGGGGCTGCTTGTCCCTCGTCGCTTCACACCTCCTCCCCAACCCCTCGTTGTAAACCAGAGCTGTCCTTTGAGCTGCGGCTGGAGCGGGTAGCATCCTCCAGGGTCACTGCCAAACTGCTGGGCAAGCCAAACTGAACGCTGTCGTTGGGGCGAGAAAGGAGAAATGCCCCTTTTCTGAGGTGGCGATGCCTATGCAGAGGGCTGAAGGAGCGGCTCTTTAGGTATACGTTTCTCCACACCAAGCAGAGTGCTTAATGTTGGCACAGGCGGCCCTTTCTCGGCAGGGACCTCTGAGCGTTCATACAGCGTGCTGCGTGTACACCCTAAAGGAGAGCGGCAGCAGTGCAGCATAGCGGTGAGAGCAACAGACGGGTGGCTGCAAGTTGTCGCATCCATGCTAAAACTCTAAGGCAAGAGGCAGCAAATGTTACTCTTTAAGATAGACTGTTGTACCTCATCAAAACGCATTTGGAAACCGCAGTGTTTACTCATCCTTACGAGAAGAAAATTCAAAGCCTTAATCACTGAAATGTCAAGTGCCGCGCTGCGTGGAGTGGATCCCGCTCCTCCAGAGCACCTGGGGAACGGGAAACGCTGCGGGCATGAGCGTGGCGCCAGCCTCTCCCTCCAGAAGCAGCAGCGAAGCGTGTTGCGTTGCCCTGGTACTCGTTTCCCGGGGATTTTTTCCCATTTTAAGTTCTTTAGTCTGTAAGATGGGGGAGCTGTTGCATTGTACAAAAAATGGCAGAGGCCGTTCCCGCTGGTTCCTAGGCATTACGTCTGCTGTTAACCAGGCTGCAGCAGGCAGGCGGTGGAAGCCTCCCCGGCTGCCACCCGAGGCTGCAGCAAGCACCGGTGCCTTCTGGAGCTGCTGAGCATCCAGCGACCGCTCTCGCCAGCCAGGGAGGCATGGGGTGAGCAGTGCGTAAACCTGGCCCAGGCAAGCAGGTTTTGGAGAGGCCCCGTCCTCATCATTACTTCTAATTTTATTTAAGGTGAACTGGCATTGCGTTTTGGTCCGGGGTATGCTGGCGAGTGGTAAAGCACCAGCACAGAGTGGTTGGCTGCTCCCCGGGTGCCTCCCAGCAGCCCGGCTCTGCCCATCGCTGCCAGCCAGCGCTGCTGGGCAACGGGTCCTCGCACCCAAAACCACCGCAGGGAGAGGGGGTCTGGTGCCGGGTTCGTCCTCAGGTGGACTCTGTTCATCCATTGAAACCAAACGAAGTAAAGAGATACTTAATAGCTGAAGTGTATCCTTTTTTACATTTTTTAATCTATTAAAAAAAAAACAGTTCAACTTAAATTCATGATTACAGTAATTGCACTGTCTGTTTGCTTGATCCTTTAACAGATTTGCTTTTTGAGAAATAAAATAAAGCACTGATATACTTTGGATTTTTTGGAAATCTCCTGCATAATTGTATGAAGATTCCTACCAGTTGGTACCCGGCTTTCAAAAAAGTGGTTTATATCTGTCAGTACTTTTTAACCTGTAGATATAAGCTGGAGGACTAACACAAATTAGTGCTGGATGTCCAGTAGTGATAGAGCACATGCAACGATTTTGCATTGCATGAGCACGCTATTGTCTGGGAAATACCCTGAGGCACAAGGGAGAAGGGTTTGCTGTGCCAAGAGCCTTTCCCCCCTCAGCCCCGACCCTCGTGGGCAGGGCTCTGCCCCGCTTCTGAGCCACGGGCTCGGGGCATGGGGGCACCGCGTCGGTCTTCTGAGAGCTTCACGCTCCGCGCGGTTGCTTTGCTCGCCCCCGCGGCTCTCTGGCCGTGTCCAGCCCCGCGGCCAACAGGCTGCTTCGTGGCTGGGACCCGAGCTCGTCGAAGCGCGGCTTGTGTAACTCGGCGTGCAGACATACAGGAGTGGGAGGAAACATGGCAGATGGAGACCCTGCACATGAAATGGGAAGAAAGAGATTTATTGCAGGGCCGTAAAGCAAAAATAGAGAATAAACCCAGTCATAATTTAAAAAAACAGCCTACCCCAAAAAAATCTGTTACCTGCAAAAGGCTGTTTCCTTCTGCCAGGTTTCATGGTCACCTCCAGGTCACGGACAAGCGTTCCCAGGGCAGGCAGGGACCCAAGCAGTAGGGGAACTGCCACGGGCCCGCTGCGGCCGGAGGGCAGCGCCGACGCGCGCGTGGGAGCTGGGGCGGAGGTCAAATGAAAAGGAGGCGGCTCCCGACACCGTGAGCAACCCCGTTTTTCCAGCTGTAAACAGACGTACAGGTACTTGTGTTTTTGAGGGGACAGACTTCGCCTTCAGTCCATGAAGCCCTTTGTTGGCGTAGGAGTGCTTTTTACTTTCCCATCTCAGCTAACTGCAGGAGGCAGGAGCCAAAGCAGACCAGTGGCCCCAGGAAAGGACTCAGTGCTGCAGTGCAATGCTGCTCTCTGATGAGCTGGTTTGGGGAAAATACAGCTCTAAATTTCTTCCTCAGGAGGAGATTAATCCTGCTGGATCCAAGGGCAGCGATTGCCCATCGCTGAATGCGGACTGCCGACCACCCATCGCTAAATGGAGGCTTCCGACCAGTGTGCTGCAAGGCGCCCACCGGGCCCGCTCTCGGTGTTAGACCTCACGCGCTGCCAGCAGCAGGATCGCCTCGCCTGGCACAAGGGAGCCTGCCGATTCTGTCAAGCCGAGACAGGCACAGAAGGGTAGGGAGGATGACGGAGAAATGGCAGAACACCACTCGAGATGCCTTTGACCCGAGCTGGCAATTGCTCAAGCCCACATACCATCCGTTGAGCGGGCTCCTGCTGCGTTTCAGCAGGCAGCCGTGTTGGGGCCGTGCGGGTGGGATGGGCTCCCCCGGGCAGATAGCACAGGCGCCTTGTCCTGCCGCACCAGGGCTCAGCACCCCGCCTTGCCTGTGGAACGGAGCGGAGCTAAGGATGCGCTCCGTTGCCTGTCTTCTCCTCCTCCTGGCAGTATTTGGGTGTGCCCTTGACAGTGTAGTAACGTGCTCCCTTAACACTTACACGCTCTTCATTTTGGGCTTTGGTCTTTTAAAATTCATTCTTATTCACGTTTCTTCCTTATGCAATTTATTGCTTCTTTGCTGAGGTGACTTCTCAGTAGAAAATAGCAAAATCAACATCACCAGCCTGCTCGAATTCCCTTAGCGTGCTTGCTGCTCTGGAAGAGCCACGTGGAGAGCTCGTTTCCATAATAGACTGAAAAATTGTTTGCTCTTCTACCAGTCGCTGATTTGCTTTCCTTAAGCCAGATCTCACACGGAAAAAAGTATCCAATAATTCAAGCCATTTGCACTGTCTTCCTTCTTCTGCATGTCCCATCTCCTCTCTTATATCCAAGCAACAAGCTGAGGGCTCATGTTCAACTGACTGGGATGGGAGAATGAAGAACTACCAGAGACCTCACTTATGCACACAAGAAAAAAATAAAAAAAATTCTTTCGTTTACAGTCTTTAATTTACAGTCTTTCTTTGCAGTCACAGTTTAAAGCCTACGGAAGCTCACCACTGCCATAACCACACTGAAGTGAAAAAGCTACGCCAAAAATGAGTCAATTGTTACTGCAAAATTTTACTCCTGAACGCAGGCACGGTCTAATTTTCTCTGATGTTTTGCTCCCCAGACAAGGAATGCAATATTCTGTTGGAACGGGAGGAGAAAGCAGATTTAATAATTATTAGGCATAAGCATCCCAAACAAGCATAACTGGAAAAATAATAAGGTAACTAATATTTTGGGGAAGTTGCTAATTGGAAGAAAAAATACAGAGACACACAGGCAAAAGAAGTCTAGTAATAACTTCAAAAGAGAGTGAGCCGGAGCCTGGCATGGATCCCCACAGCTTCTGAGCTTGTTCAATTAAAATCAACACTGAATGGGTTTTCTTTCACTTCCATTACTCAAGCTGCATTCTTCAAAGGGGTAGCAAATGAGTGATATGCATATGAAAGAACCACAGAGTATGAAATTACAAAATGATACAGGGTTTGGATATTTGCACTTTGAGATATTAAATCTTTTGAAGGAAAATATTTGAGCAAATTCTGAATAAAGAACCCTACAGAGGAGGAAGGAAGAGCTGCGAGATAAATCTAATAAGGAAGAGACTAAGCAATTTCCAAGCGCTATTGAATTATTCGGTTTAACCATGACACAGTATTTCCAGTCTGGGATTTACTCTTCTGTCTGGCCAGGGCAGCGAGCACATTGTAATGGCCTTTCAGACCCATCTTTCTATACCCAGGGGGTGTGGGGCAATCTATGGGGAGCACCTGTGTCCTTCCCATCCAGTTTCTCCTGACACCACAGTGCCACGCAGGCAGGGGAGTCCCCAGCTGGCCTCTGGGGGCTCCGAGGGGCTCAGTCCCCTTTGCCCAGACTAGTCCTTCATGGGAATTCACTTATTCACCACTCAGGTCATGAGGTTTCATAATTTATAACCTGTAACTCTTAACTCATGCACCTATGAGCAAAACAGTTCCCTAGCCAAGGGTGAGAGGGCTCATCCATCCTCCGTCACGGTGCAGGCGTCCCCTGCATCACACCGGCAGGCAGGAAAGCCTCAGCAGTCCGGCTGCTGTTGGGTCCGTTTCAAAAGCTTTTTGGGTAAGCTTATGTTTTATACCTTCCAACTTGGAGGTTTGGTCTATACCATTTCCAAGAGTTAGCAAATTCTGACGAAACTGCCCGACACTGGCCATGCAAAGGTGCTGGCTGCAGGGGACAGCCAGCTGCAGGGGACAGTGGCTGCACCATGGCCCTCTTTGGTGGCTCTTTCGGGCCACCCATCTGGTGGGCTCCCAGCTGGCTCACCACCCAGCCTGGTGCTCTCACGTTGACCCAGCGGTGCTGCTCCCAGCTCACATCAGGCCTTGCTTGGCGTGAGCGGCGTTAGCCAAATCTGAGGAGGCATCGCAGGAGCATCGCGGGAGGCATCGCGGGAGCAGTGACAAGGTGCCAGGCACTCCCATCCTTTCTTGTCTCCGAGGGGGCGCGAGGGGAGGGCTAGGGCTACCTGCTGCGTAGCTGTGCCCATTCTTGATCTCAGTCTGCCAGCCTGCTTTATTTTTAATATTATGCACAGGTTAAAAGGCATTAGAAGTCACCTGATTGGCACTAAATCGTCTCTTATTTTCAGGAATATACTGCATGGGAAACACTTAGACAGTTGCCTTAGAAAGCTCCTAGGCCTGACGGTCTCTCTAATCACGCAAGACTTCCATGCTGTGTTTAAAAACCTCAGATGCCACGACTTGATGGTAATTAGTGATAATTGTTTCACGCACAGGCACTGTATTTGACTAATAACTCCCTTTACCAGAGTCAGGGAGATCAGGGACAGCCGGGTCAAGAACCGTCACTGTTAATTACTCTTTCACTCCTCTGTTGCTAAGGCAAGCTCCTCCGCAGCTTCCGCTGGCGCTGACCTTCCAAGGAGCGGAGGGTCGGTCCTGCGAGGTCCCGAGCACCTCAGCACTGCGCTCAGACAGCACCGGGCCAGGCAGAAGCAGGTTCAAGTGCTGCATCCCAGGTCCCTTCAAAGGTGCCAAACACAGATTTTTATTTCTGAAGGAAAAGAGGCAGGTATATAATCCCCAGTCTGACCTGCCAGAGAGCGCAGGCCTAGAGCCACGCGCTCATGGGTTTTGCTGCTGTTTGAAGTTCTTCTGGAGAGGAACTCAGGCTGGGTTAAAGAAAAACAACTTCAATAGACAAACTCGAACGGCCCCTTGGGTAAGTTGCTGCAGTGACTTACTATCCTTATTGTTAAAAAGTGCACCTTACTTCTGCTTTTAAGTTTCCTACTGTAGCTTCCAGACATGTATTTTTTTTCTTTTTTTTAATGTCTAGCCCCAAAAGAGAAATGTTTCTCAGGCACCGGGTAACGTTTGCCAGTGTGCTGTGAATGTCCGTGGGATAACAGGGAGGGGTCAGGAGACGTTAAGAACTGTGCTGCCATCTCCAGCCCAAAGCCCCTCTCTTCCCGCACGCGAGCCGCGGTGCCCTGCGAGGTGACGCGGCTGCCAGCTCTTGGAACTCACACGGGGAAGCTGGAGAATGAAGGCGGTGCTGATACTGCCACACACGCCTGGGCAAAAAAGGGGCTGATCATCTGAAAAGGATGAGAAACTCTGCAAACCAGAGGAAATCAGTTATCAGCTGGTTTTCCCCTTGCGTCAGTACTGCCCAACTGCACGGGGGTCGCACTGTCGTCCCCTCTGGGAAATGGGTTTCCTTTGTACGGCGAGACCCCGCTCTGGGGCACTTCAGCCCCTCCGAAAGACACAGTGTCCCCTGCCCGGAGGGCCACCCCGGCCCTCCCGAGGGGTGACAAGGCCTCGGTCACTGCGGCCTCTTGGAAGGGGCTCCTTGGGAACGGCTGCCCAAGCGCAGAGAGAAGCCAGGGGTTTCCAGACTTTGCCCCACCGCGATGAATGGACCTCGCAGGGCACGGCAAGCAGCCAGCCCCGCAGCCAGCTGCCTCCCCACGCTGGCCTGGCCCCCGGCCCTGGCTGCTGCTCAGGAAGGCGAGGGCTCCTGGGGCACCTGATGCGCCAGCACAGAGCCCAGGAGCCAGACACCCCGCGGGCACCCCCTCCCGCCGGCACACGACCATGGAGCCAGGCACCCCCTGCACCCTGCGGGGGCTCAGCCCCTTCCCCCCTGCTCGGGGTCTCGTCCCGGCAGCCGGGTGCCCCCATAGCCCGGCTCCTGGCGAGGTCTGGAGCCACCGCCACGCTCCCCGCTCCCGAGCATCGCCCTCCTCCGCTCACACGCCTGTTCTCCTGCCTGCCCAGCAAAGCATCTGTCTGACCCAGCTCTGCTCTCCAGAGGAGGTGTGTGAATATCAAACAGTTAATCAGACGCTCTGACTTCCACAAAAAAAACCCTCCACCCCTGTTATTTTACAGACTCAGAAGGCAAGACTGCAAAGATGCAGTGTCCTTATGAAGTCAGTGAGCAATACGATTACGCAATGTGAATATGCATTCAGTGTGCACAGGAACATGAAATTATACAGGAAATGGGAACTATACCTCCAGAAAATGTCCTTTACACGGCAATGACCAAGCACTTCAGATAGCTGCGTGGAACAGCAGTTGTCCCTATGCACCGAGCGAAAGGCAGTTCTGGAAACGCTCCCCTCTGCGTTAGAGATAATATGCTTCAGAAATGCCTTTCCCATTGCTGAGAGACTGCCCTGCCGTAGCAGAGTCTCCCCATGTCAGCCTCTCCACTCGCAGAGATCCGTATGAGTTTCTGCAGCTCAGTGTGAATTCTGCATTGCCAATGGCAGACATCTTAATGAAAAGCATCTTCCCGTCAGCAGCAGCTCCAGCCTGCTCTCAGCAGTCCTTCTGATTAGCCCGCGCAGGAGCTGTCACTTGGCGCTGACCTGAAAATCTGCTTACCTGATTTCTGGGTAGGAGGGAGCTCAGGGCTGCTGGCGGCTGCAATGCGAACACTTAGCACAAAAATCTCTGCTCAGCTTAATGCCTTGCTACCCTTTTGCAGCCCCGGGCAGATCGGCCGTCGAGGTGCTGGGAGCAGGCGGAGGTTTGCCCGCATTTCAGACCGCTGGCGGGGGCGGCAGTGGAGCGCGGGCACGTCCCGGGGGCATTCTGGTTGCTTCTGCTTTGAGAAGATTCATCCTTGGATTTCCCCTAGATTTCTCTTCTAAATAAAGCCCCAAAGGTGCTCACTGTGCTCAGGTTTACAGGTACCACAGAGAGATGGCACAGGAGCATCTGAGGCAGGCTCTCCTTTGCCTGTTGTAGCACTTTTCTGAATATACCCACCAAGAGACCCCTCTGGTGCTCACCCGTTTGATGACTCAGCAGTAAAATCTGCAGGTGCTTTTTTCCGTGTCGGTGTTACAAGTTCCTGTTCACGCTGCAGCGGGATGCGGAGGTGCCACCGAGAGCCCACGTCCCCACGGCGCAGCGCTGGGTGGGCACGGCGGCGAAGCGTGTCGCCAAGTTTAACTCCCTGTCCGTCAGACAAGGCTGGCAGGGAGCAGAAAAGTACCAAGACTGGAAGCTGCGTTTACAGTAAGGCTCACATCTGCTCACACTATTATTCTCTAGTGGAAACAAAGACCATTTTTCTGTGTTGGGACCTTTGTCTCTATTGAGAGTTACTCCCTGCTGCTGTCCTCTCCAAGGACTGCTCACGCACTTCAGTTCTTTGCCACAGCTTCTCTGGTGGACAGAGCTCTCTCCGGGGTCCCCTCCCAGGAGCTCCCCACCAGCCCTTCCCAGGCCAGCCACCCCTCCAGCACAGCCAGCCCCTCTCCTGCCCAGTGGTTACCAGCTGTGTCTCCATCCTGCCGAGTTTAAATCAACATTTTCCCTCCTAAAGCCCGCGCACGTCAGGTCCATACGTTACTAGGTCCGTGATAATCCTGCCCGGGGAGTCAGTCATTAAGAAAATGTTTCTCGCTGGGGAACTCTGCTGCAATTTGCCTCTCTGAAACCTGGCTTGTTTGAAGCCTGAATTACCCACATCTACTCGTCTTCAGCTGCTATTTCTTCTCAGTTTCTGTTGCAACTTTGCACACTGCTGAGGACTAACCTAAAGATTCCTGTTTTCCCATCTGACTTCAGCCCCCCCTTTCTTAAAATACAGGAGCAAGTGCAGCTGTTTTCCCCACCCGATGATACCATTCCCCATTTGACAGTCTCAACAGCACCCTGGGATGAAGACCCGGTTTCTGTGCATAGGAAACTTAGTGGTCTGAGCTCCTCCTCATCCTCATCCATTTCCAGATCTTCTGTCTCCATAAACTTGTTTCTTTTCGCCATCGCCTGTCTGCATCGGTGTTCAACACCACAGCCTTACCAAAACCATAACCATGAAGTGAATTAGCCACTCGGTTTGCGTGCCTTGCCCAGATTTCCTTTGGTCTTCTCCCCAGCCATAACAGAGAGGAGCCACCTTCCTCTCCTCTATGCTCTGATGGACCTTTGGCATGGTATTCTACATGCTCTGCAAAGACCTCTTTTTACTTTTCTTCTGGAAATCTTTGCTTTCTCCAAGATTTTCACTGTCTCCAAGATGTAGTTCCCTTTGGTGGGTAATCTTTTTTTTCCCCCACCCTTTGCAAGTTTTCTCACTCCTTATGTTCTCTATAAAACTGTTCATCCATTTGGGGCAACTTCACTCAAATTCTCCCTTTTGTGGAGGAACCTAAATAAAGCAGTGCTCAGCTAGATTTGAGAAAGGCATTTTTTGATATTCAAGTGGGATTTTTATCTTTATTCATTCCAATGGAAAGACCTCATTTACGATAAAGAAATAGGTACTATTGTCTCCATTTAGCTTTCTCTCTCATCGCTCCCCTCTCCAGTTTCAAACTATGTAGCAAAAGGAACTGCTGCCAGAAAAGCTTTTTACCTTCTGGAAAACTACAGATACTCACGGATAAGATGTTCTCAATCAGTAGAACCAAAAATCTGCTCCATGCATGACCACCAAAAGTCTCTTCATTTCTGAGACAAGCTTGTTGAACCACTGGCTCAGTCCAGGGCGGCATTGTATCGCTGGTCACATCCGAGAGAGCTGCCTTTCAAGGAGAGCCCCGACTCTGAAACAACAATAGTGAATTAATTTTCTTTCCCCCAAAAAAACAAAAGAAGAAAAAAAGAAATAATCTTTTACCTTGCTCATCTGACTGGAAAAGCATTTCTAGAGATTTTATTAACTCTGTCTGATTTTAGATTAGTTTCTAAAGCAAATTTATCATGGCAATTCAGTAAACCTAAGTACATTTCCAGTAGAAAGACAGAAGAGACTTTTGTCAATCCTGTTTTTATCTCCAAACATGAGAAACACCAAAATGTGCAAAAGAGCTCACACATGAAATACCAAGTCTCATTTCTGCAGTATTTCCATATTTAACATAGGTTTAATGAAAAATGTGTAAAACTACCCTGCTGGCCAAATACGGCTTTGCTGCTTCCTTCGTGTGCGTTGAGGCAGGCATCTCCGGAGACCATATGCTCATGGCAAGGCAGCGACAGCTCCCAGCCCAGGCCCCAGCTGGGCTGAGGGCTCAGCACGCCCCGAGCCCCGTCCTGCCAACCCTCGCCAGCAGGGAGGAGCCGCTGCCGGCTGGGGGAGAGGAGCCGCCCGGGCCGGGGGCTGTGCTTGGGGCCAGGGGGACCCCGGCACCCGCTGCAGGGCCCCCAGGGGCAGCAGGGATGCAGGCTGTGCCCGCAGGCTGTGCCCGCAGGCTGTGTCCCCGCTGCTGCGAGCCAGGCACAGGAGTCTTGTGGCAGTGACAAGATCAGTGCGCTGTAAATAGCCGTAATCAGCTTGTGCCGTGGCGCGGGGCACCTCCAGCTGCCAGCCCAGCACCAGGGCACATGCGGGCAGGCAGCCTTGACGTGTCTGGCTGTCACGGTTTCACCTTGGTGGGCAGCTCAGCCCACCCAGCCCCTTGCTCACTCACCCCCAGTGGGATGGCAGAGAGAATCGGGAGGGTAAAAGTGAGAAAAATGGTGGGTTGGGATAAAGACAGTTTAATAGGTAAAGCAAAAGCTGCGCGCACAAGCAAAGCAAAATCAGGAATTCATCCACTGCTCCCCATGGCAGGCGGGTGTTCAGTCATCCCCAGGACAGCAGGGCTCCATCACACATAACGGTGACTTGGGAAGACAAACGCCATCACTCCAAACATCCCCTCTTCCTCCTCCTTCCCCAGCTTTTATTGCTGGTGTCCTATGGTCTGGGACATCCCTTGGGTCAGTTGGGGTCAGCTGTCCCAGCTGTGCCCCCTCCCAGCTCCTCGTGCACCCCCAGCCTGCTCGCTGGCAGGCATCTTTTCATTAGCAGGGAAATAGCAGTTCAGACCTGTAACTGTGATGGTGAAGGCTCACAGGAAAGGTGCGATGAGCCAGTAGTACTGAGAGAGATACCCAGCAAGACGGGGGGGAGCCCTTACGCCAGGGGAGGGATGCCTGTTTGGGAAGACTCTCATGGCAAACAAACAATCTTTGTGGTTTTTTCTCTTCCTCCCTTCCAGCTAGCCCCAAATGAAAAGGACGTGCCACTTCCCACATCCTTCTAGCATCCATTCCCAGACAGACTCCACTACTACTTACTAAGCGCAGTGCCCAGCCTGGCATCGCGTGTCCCATTAAGAGGGCTGTACGGGACACGGAGATGCTGAGGATACGCACGGTCATTTTGTGTTTTCTTCCAGGCAAGTTCTGCAAAATCTTCGAGGATGGAAACATGTCTGAGAGAATCCTGTGGAAACAAATAAGGCGACATTCCTGAGGCAAATGGTACTCAAAACACTGTTACAGCCTGGCCTTATATTTTTCTTAAGCAACAGCTTGGAACAACTAGAGTTCCTATTAGCTCTGCAGAGTAGATTTTGTGGTCATTTTGCAATTTATTCAAATAATGCACCAGCATTATTACAGTTCTTTGATGGTGAGAAGGTTGACATTGAATAAAACTTAAATTAAGGTTTTTTTCCCATTCCACTTTGCCAAAACCCAGCACTAACAAATAAAAGAAATCCAGCCACGAAGTTGTACTTCTTCTCTCTTCTCTCCTTTTTGGTTTCTCCCTTCATTGTATCGCCCACCACATGTTAATTTCTTCCCTAAAAAATGCTGTTGCCACTGCTCAGTACTAAGTTTGGGAATACAGGAGACATCATTACATTTATTAGCACCCAAATGAGGGTAACAAAAGGATCAAACTCAAAAGCTGGATGGACTGTGAGTTGCAAAAGCAAAGCAAACCATTGTTGCTCATGTGTCCATTCCAGACAGGCTGCCACGGCAAGGAGAGGACAGCGGCCACTGTGAGTCTGTGTGCAGCCCCGTGACACGGCGCTGCCACGGCCAGTCACCGGCCACGAGCTCTGCACCGAGCTTGCCAGGCCTCAGCACCGAGGCGTCACACCTGCCTGAACTCGCCGTCCCCTGCCTGCAGCTCCCCTTTACCTGGCGGAGCCATGACACAAAGTGTGCCTATAACAGTTTTAACTGCGGCTTTTTCTGCAGCAATTCAATCTGGACTCATAATCATTAGATTTCAACTGCACTCACAGTAATGTCTTGGCTTTACTTATACAGAAGGTGTCCCCAGGAGAAAGACTTCTAGCGTAATGCCGGACTGGCCTTCAGCGTCTTGTGTGACCCCTGGAGCCCCTTAAAAAGAGGAAACTGGTGCCAGTGAGGCAAGCAGTAGGCTATGAGCTACGATTAGTCATCTGGTAATATCATACCTGAATCGCACGGAACTCTTGGGTGCAAATCACTTAATCCTGGTGGTTCATTAATATTAATATTAATCAGTTTAAGTAACAAACAGCTTTGTTCCTAAGGCAATGAGCTACTTGGACTAATCCTATTCCCATTCCAAGGGACGGTCTGTCTGTTTCAGTAATCGTAGATACTGTCTCGGTTCAGATTGTGCCTTTACACAGGCCTGGCTCGTGTGCCAGCACACAGAGCTATTACCCTTCTTGTAATGCTAACAGAGGACAGGTTGCCAGTAATTTCTGGCTGATGATTTGTCTATCTATACTGTCCTCATGACAGCTCTAAGAAAGTGCTCTGACAAGGAGAGCCAACGGCTGGTCATTCCCATATGACAGGTTGGGACCATGCACGTGGTACGTTGCAGCAGTCCACGTAGGGAGAGGAAATATCTCCTTTCGGTTTTGTTCAGGGCAGTCATGCAGTAAAACTGACATTAGTCCTGTCTTTGGGTCAGTTCCTCACTTCCATCCCACATGGGGTAGAAATGTTGAAAATGGAAGAGCGGTGGCACTCCATGAGGCAAAAGTAACATCATCAAGATTAGCAAGAGAGAACACGAGCAGTGTTCCTACCCCGAGCCAGGGAGGAGATCTCGTGGGAAGTGAGGGGTGATGGAAGTGGGGACCCAGCATCCAGGGGGGTTTATTCGGGGGTGGGGGGTGGCAGAATCATCTTGCAAAACCTCTGGTCAGGCCATTATGCTTGATGAAAAAATGCTTCTGGGGCAGGGAGGGAACCTTCTTGTGAGAAGTGGGGGGAATGGTTCCTCAGTGACTTTCTACTTCTACTGAAAGCTGGGATCTTCAATGTTTTTGTTTAATTTTCCATTCCCTCCCTTCTTTCTTTAATGTCTCTTTTCCAGTGGAGAAAGCTGGAAATGAACTGGGAGGCATAAGGAAGGGAGACCTGAAACTGCAGGAGGAAGGGGCTTGGAACTAAAAACGGTTTCCAGAAAAGAGGAAAATCTTCCTAAATGGTTGATTCTTATTTAATCAAAAGTGCAGAAAAAAATATTGAAGTATATATTTACACTTTAGTTGTGTGTTTGTTTTGCAGAATTATGTATTTATCTTGCAGAAAAATAGGGTGTATTTCTGAGCAGCCATGGTGGCTTATGACTTATGTTCAAGGCAAGCACAAGACAAATGAGGTACCCCCAGAGAGCTGAACACCAGCCAAGCAGGGTTCACTGCCCTGTGGTCCAGTGATAAATAATCACCACTATTCAGTAGAGACTGCATAAATGCATAAAAAGCAGGAAAAATAAATAAATCATGAAGAGGACACCTGAACAGGCAACACAGCACAACATTGCGGCTCATAAACTGGACTGTGAGGTTTAGAAAAATGTGGAGGACAAGTCTGCAATAAGTAATAGTTTCTCTGATGTGTGTAATATATCAGATCTTGTTTGATGTATCATATGATACAAGGTATGCTTCGTATTCCATTAATTATGATGTCAGCAACTGAAAGCTTAAAATAACATTTGTATTATGATAAATGCTAGTTTCTGGAAGGCGAGGCTCCCCTGCAAGGGCTGAACGTGGTTCACCTCCTTCAGCGTCCGGCGCCTGGGCAGTCCCCGGCAGGACAGCCTGCCATCCCTCAAGGGGAGGAAAATGATGTTGCTGGTACCGCTAAGGGCACAGGCACTCATTCATTCTCAGCATTCCCTGAATTTAATTCCTCGCCAAGCACCCTGCAGAGCCATGGCAGCCCTGCCCCACGGCCCAGGAGGAGGCTTGACAGTGCCTGGCCAGGGCGACGCGCCACGGGGATGTGCCACGGGGATGTGCCACGGGGATGTGCCACGCGCACTGCTCCCGCTGCTGCCCACGGCCAGCTTTCTCTGCCTGTGACGCCTTGTGGCCCCGACCGTGCTGTGGAAGTGCTGCTCTGCCGATCAGAATTGATGGACTGACGTTGATATGTCAGAGCACCAACCTGCACCTCCCTGCAGATTTCCAGGCACGGCTGCACCTAGCCCTCACCATTCCCACGACTTCTGCAGCGTCTGACACCTCTGAGCGAGAGCAGAACCTGCTCCTAGGAGGCGGCTGGAGGGCAGCTGCGTGGTGAGGGGTACGGCGCTGCTCCGGGAGCTGCAAGGGCCGCCTATGTTTCCTCCACGGCAGCTGCAGAGCTACGTGGGCAATCTAATGTGTTCGTATTCAGCATATCCTCTCAGAGCAAAACAAAACATTGCTTCAGCAAATGTTAAGAAAACCTCTGAAACGTTTTGTATTTATGGTATTTCAACTTTTTATCCTTGTTTGCAATTAAAAAGAGCTTCAAGCATATAGTTAGCTAGAGTAACCTGTAATATGTGTAAGCCTTACATGCATTATCAACAGCTCCGTGCGGTACCAAATGTAGAAGGGGCTTCTTCGTGAATGCATTGTTATGTAAATCTAAAGGAAAGGAATACAAACATTTCTGTCTTATAGGGGATTTTTCATCAAATTAACATTTACATAAGCAGCTTTGTGAGACTATTTTTAAACCCATTGATTAGGATTCCAAACCTGCCATGTTTTTCCTGAGAGGACAGAAATGACGTCGCTTGTCTCACGTGGTCTCAGTAGGGCTGCTGTAGCCAGGATGCTCTAAGGATATAAGCAAGGGAGATTTATAACAGAGACAGGATCTTTTATCTTACCACCTGATGTAGCTGGAAGAAAACAGGCAGTATTTAAGAAACAAAAGCTTTTCAGGTATGAAATTTCACCTTCCGTATCAGTGGTTCTATTAAAAAATATAAACTCTACAGATTTTACCTTACTTATATATTTAGATTATCAGGGCTATAAGTTTATTGTTTCTGCAACATGGAAAGAAAATCCCATTTTCCCCTCTGAGAGCAGAAGACACAAACAGCCACTGGGTCCAACCAAAAGTCCACATAACCATTTATGCAGCATGAGCTGTGTCAGAAAGCAATGTACTTCCAGATCCCAGACCCTAAAAATCTGTGCAAATCAGTGTACTATATCATGAAAAGAACTAAAGCCTAATGCTGGGAATAACAGAACACAGGTCTGGAAAACGCGTGCTGACTTTGCAGATGAAATCCTGAAGCCAGAAAATCTGGCAGTCTGGTTCATAAATGCAGAAAATGTGCCAAAATTAATGCAAAATATGGAGAATGCGGGAATGAGAAAGATCTAAAAGCAAAGATGATAGACTTGTGTGCTGGCTGACAGCACTTAACTGGAAAAGAGATTAAAGCATGCAATCCCAGAATATTCTTCCAGTTTCCAGTGATTTGTGGCTCAAATGGGTTTGTTTTAAAAAAAAATCTAGGATTGTTTTTTCTGTTATAGATTTACTCAATCACTTTTGAGTTCAAATGAACATTCAGCATCGGCAACAGCAACGCCTAGTTCTTGAGCTCATGCAAGAAACACAACAGGCTCCCCAAAGGATGTATCATCCGAAACCTTCTGGCAGCCACACACAGCTCGACACCTCCGGGTTTCACCAGCTCAAGGCCTTCTCTCCTCTCTTTTCAGATTTTCAGCAAGTCTCTAAAAAGGTCCCCTAGGGTGGCCCACAAGTCAGTTTTCTCCAAGCGAGACCCTGGTGGGACGATGGGGACAGGCGTTACCTGCATCTCTGCTCCTCTGCCAGGACAAAGGGCCACGCAAGGGGCTGTCCCCAATCCACCCCAGGGGCTCCCAGGGGGCCCTGACCTGGCCCACGCTGCCGGTCAGGCTGTGAGCAGAGAGGATGCGTGCCTCGGGTGTGAGGAGATGGCAGACTCTGTTACTGGTGTGCCTGAAATCCTAAGGCTCTCACCCATAACAGTGCAGATGAAGGAGCTACACACACAGAGTACCGCAGCCAAAGCTGTTGCACACACACGCACACACGCACACACGCACACGCACACACACAGGTAGTTTCTGCCCCTGTTCCCAGCCTCCTGCTCCCCGGCCCCTGCAGGCGCTGCGGTCGGGCTCTGGGGCTGGCCCTGGGGTATCACAGTGTGTGTTGGCATCGGGGGTCCTTCACCAGGAGGAACATGATGTCCATGCAGATGGTTCCTTCTTCCTCACCCCAGAACCCACTTGGGGTCTTTTCTGTGTGTTTGTTAATGTCCTTTACACATTTTCTCCTTCTTCAATGCTCCGCAGATCCAGGTTACATCCAACCGCACTACGTGCAGTGCCTTGACGTGTGGTAGATGCCATTTCGTGTTCTCGTTGTTACCCTGAAGACAGCTGTGTCCAGCTCCAGCTCTGCCTTTCTGTCACGGCCCGCGGGTGGGTTGTGCACAGCCGTGGGGTCTCCTGTGCCCATGTCTCATCAGCCCGCTCTCCTCTGTGCCGTGTCCCCTGTCTCTGCTTCCCAAGCCCCTGCTCTCACACCAGCCTGTGCTGCCCTGCACGACAGCACACCGTCAGTCCCAAATGTCCCGTCCTGCCTGGAGTAACGGCTGGTGGCTGCTGCGGCCCGTGCGAAGCTGTGGCTGCACCGCACAAGGGAAAACAGAAGTGGCTCAGACACAGACACCTGGTCAACGAGAGAAATTGCTGTCGTACCTCAGCTGAGTGCAGGGGAGCTGCAGCAGGGTGACAGTGAGTTCAGGCAGAGCGGGCACGCCAAGCCTCGGTGCCAAGGCCTGGCAAACTCCATGCAGAGTTCATGGCCGGTGACTGGCCATGGCGATGCTCTGCTGCTGAGCTACACAGCTCTAAGGTGTCATGTCAGTAATGACATTGCTACTGGATTTCATTCATCGCTTTGTTCTTTAGTTACTCCATTGTTTGAGATCTTTCTTCAGGTCTTTGTAGTCAGATTCAGATTTAAACAAGCGGGCAATAAATGAACGGGTCAAGTTCGATACTGCTGGAAGGCAAGGCAGAGGGGTGACAGGAACGGTTCAGTGCATAACTAGGAATTACCTATTTCTGCTTAGGAATAAAGGAAAATGTAGTCACTGTGAATACCTGTCATCAGTTCAGCTCTTGGGGACAGCAAAAGGCAAAGAGTCTGTTTGAACTAGGACAGAAGCCAAACCAGACAGCGTTATTTGCTGCTCTCCGTGTAACCCATGGTGAGCTTCGTGCAGCTGTGGTCTCCCCTCACGGGGAGGATGTCTGAGAGTTAGGAAATGTGCAGAGCAGGACACCAGAAGCGGCCACAGGCTTTCATGTAAGATGTAACCACATATACTGCAACTCTGCAGCATGAGGAAGAGCTGTCTGCATGAAAGATGTGATGATATCCAAGATGAAGAAGAAGCATGAGGAATTATTAACTACTGTTTCTCACAGTACGTGAACTAGGCAGCACACCAAAAATGATCATACAGCAAATTTAAAGAACAGACAGCAAAGCGTCGCCTCTCGAAGCAGTGTCTTGCCATGGCTGTGCTAGTAGAGGAATGCATGCAGCAAGGACACAGATATCTTCCTGCTTTATTTTCTTATGGAATAATACTGCATGACTTTATTTTGAACACTTTTCAGTCTCATCTCTGTCAAGTTCGGCGCTCGGCTGGGTTGACAGATAGGTGATTTACAGAGGGCCAGGCAGAGCCGCTGCAGCTTCCAGCGCGGGTCGCCTGGGTCCGCCCAGTCACCTGGTCAGCCACCACAGCCAGCCTGAGGCCTGGGACAGGGAGCAGCAGCGGCCTGGGATGGACCGTGGGTCGCTGTGTTGCCATGCACATTGAGCGAGAGCACGGGTGCCAGGAGCGGCTCTGCTGTCACTTGCTGTTGGGCTCTCGGCGTGGAGGCGTTGGGAGGGGAGCAGGCCTGCGGGGCTCTGCGAGGGCAGACCCCAGCGCGGGGCCCGTGCCAGGGCCAGGCCCGTCAGAGGGCATTGCGGGCCCAGCACAAAGCCCCTCCTGGGGCCCACCAAGCAGTGGCGGCGGAACCGACCACCCTCCCTGCCGGCCGGGGCTGGGGGAGGCAGGTTGGGCCGCTGGGGTAGCGCGGGGGTGATTAGCTCTTAAAGGCGGGCCATGGCTGACGGCGTAGTCGCTCCCACGAGGATCTCTTCTGCCTGCAGTGCTCGGTGGCTTCATCAGCAGCAGCCAGCGAAGGCACCCGGCCACGGCTCTCCGGCTGGGCCGCAGGAGGCACCCGTCCCCTCCCTCGGCAGCGGCGTGCTGGCCGTGACAGGGTGTGGGGCTGGGCTCCCCTCAGCCATGACCCGCGGGGGCTCAGAGCAGGGACCTGGCTGAGGGACTCCTGCTCACGGCTGAGCCCTGCACGTGGCCGTTTGCCATCAGCACGACCGCGCTGGTGAATCCGGGACGTTTGTGTAGCACAGCCAGAGCATCGTTAAACACCCAACACTGAACTGAAATGTTGTTGTATAACCCCCACTATCCCAGTCTGGAAATCTACTCTGCATCTAACGCCATGGACTTTCCAAAGCACATTTCTTCGGGCAGTAAAAGGCCAACAGCTCCAGGAAAAATTGCATACACGTTCTCGAGACAGATCTTCGTTAGTGCAGCACCAGTCCCACAAAGCAAGGCCTGCGCCCACAGGCTGCTGCTCTGGCCAGAAGCAGCGTTCCTGCGACCCTCCCTGCTCAGAGAAGCCCCGGGCAGCCGGCTACTGGGCGAGCAGCCGTGGCGTTGTGCCCTCAAAGTGGGCTTCAGAGCGCTCTGCCAAAGCGGGTTATTCTATTCCGAGGCGGCCGTCCCACCTTTCCACCGCTTGCACGCTCAGATGGGGTGTGCTGGATGCTGGCACACAGCCACGCTCAGAGTTTCTGACATTCTTAAAGCCTTCTGATTAGCCTTTAATATTTATACATATAAATCACATAGTTACGGAGATATAATCTCCTGACTGAATTTCTTTGCATGCAGGAGGAATCTATAGAATTATTTCAGCTGGAGTTAACAGTTATATCTTAAACGTATATTTTTTAAAGTGATAAACTTAATTTACCACAGCTTGCTATCAGCAGGGGACTCCATGCTCTCATGAACAAAGGGAAAATTGAGGAGGTAAAAATGAGGACAGGATATGATGTTATAAAATCAAATGAGATATTTACAGTGATTTTTGGAAAAGACTGATATTTTGCAAAATATCTGAGTTTCTCATTGGTGAACTGACTAAGCTGTTCTAGGTAACCTGTAAGGGCAAGGCTGTAATTTACTGCCGGCTCTATATTTTCAGCAAAGCTCAGAGAAACCTTGTATTTGCCCAGTGGCTAAAGTTTTCAGCTGTAGTTTTATCACCTCCGTGAAATGTCACAGATGTTGCGAAGGACATTTTATACGTGATAGGGTTTGCAGTTCCCCGCATCAATGTTACACTTCTGGAATTATTTAAAAATGAAGATGAGGTGGGCTCATTATGGAAATTCATTAAACTAGATCTGCTGGAAAAGAATGAGAAAGGCAATTTTTTTCCTCCTATTCCAAGCCAAAATGAGCCACTAGTTTGAAATCTTGAACTTTTTCTACCAGATAATTTTCTTTACCTTTCCCCTCATTCATTCAAATTTTTATCCTAATTCTTAAAAAAATCCAAAAAGCTGAGCACGTTGGCTGGCTCCATTGTTCAGGGAATTTGGGGCGTTTTCCTCACATGGAAACACCAGCAAACTTTGTGTCGCGCTTTGAGCGGGTGGGCCAGTGAGCTGTACATGTGATTTAGGCCACCCCTCGCCAGTGCCGGTCTGCTGTTGGTGCAAGGACTGGAGACAGCTCATCTACAGACCTGGCCTCCACGCCCCCATCCTGCAAAAGGACTTCCATTAGTCGCTGTGATGGATGCTTTGGTTTACTTTGCATTTTTCTTAATGTTTTGGGTTCCTTGGCAGAACTCTGCCAAGCCCGAGTAATGAATTTTAGTCCGTTCCTGGGCACTGCAAAGACCCCTGGGCTCTGCTGTTCCCGTTGGTGCCCAGCACAGACGCCCTCCTGCCCCCAGGAAAGCCTTTCTCAGACTGGTTCAGGGCTGAGGCCGTTTCTTGGAAACTGTTCCTGTAAAACCCTGAAAATCATGAGACATATAAGATAATTTCCCTCAATAAATGCTCCCAGAGAAGAGTCGCAGGTCCTAAAGCAGAACGAGGACTGCCTTGCTAGGTGCTCTCCTTCAAGCGTTGGTGCTTGTTCACAGGGAGTCAATCAATCCCGTGTGGGTGTTGGATGTCGGTAGGGGTCCCTGAGCCAACCCCCTCCCTGGCCCCGGTGAAGCCCCGAGCAGGGGGACCAGAGCAGAGCAGGCCAGTGCCCCGCCATAGCCCCTCGGTGGGAAGCGCTGGGGAAACAGCCTGGAGGGGCTCTCAGTCAAAGGCACCCTTCTTTCTCCCGTTTCAGGCAGAGCTGATAAACAAAAGTGACATGGATCCCTTTCCTCTCATCAGGACTGCTTCTTCTGCTACATTATTTATAACTTGTCAGAAATAATCATAATTGCAGGATTGTTCAGTGAATTATGTGCCATGAGTAATGCACATTTGCTGTTTCCGCGGTACTTCCATCTTGCTTCACTGGAAAGAGCAATTTGTTGATTGCATTTAAAATGGAAGGACTGTTAAGAAGGGGCACATTTCAGTCTTTTTGCTCAAGCACTTCCCATTGTTACGGCATGACTGTAGCCCACAGTCTCCAAAAGCCCATTTATACACCAGTAACCCTCGGGTGGGGCATCCGAAAGGACAGTGAACTTCAGAAAGTTTTCCTTGGAGAGGGCAGGTCCCCCAGGGAGAGAGGGAGGTGCAAACCGTCTGCCCCCACGGCACATATGGGATGTCTGAGGGGTCGAGATGCCCTGATGTCAGTGCATCTTCGCCCCAGAGCCGATGGTGCTTCCCGGAGCCAGCCGTGCACCGCGCAGCTGCTAAGCCCAGAGGACAGGAGGCACGGGGACACGAACTCCGCGTGGGAGCCGCTCCGGCCACGTCACAGCTGAACGGCTCTTCAGCACCAGGCCCTATGCTAGGTCTGGAAACCCCCAGTTTAAGTTCTGATCTCTGGCACTTATCACGAGAAATAAATAAAGTGGCAGTGCTCTCTGTGGGTCACAGATGGGAGTGTAAGCTCCATTCCTGTGAAGAGATGGCTGATGGATGCTGATTGCATGCATTAAAGAGATGTGCCTGTGGCCATTTACTCCACGCTGATTTCAAGCGCACATTTAAGTCCACAAAAAGCAAACATACCTTTGTGGAGGACAGCGAGCAGCAGCAGGAGATGGTCCTCCGCGTGGTTCGCTGCACCTGATGGAGCGTGCTTGCTGCTGACGGGAGCTGCTCGGGCTGTCTCATCCTGCACGTTTAATGCAATGATCTGCATTGCTGTCACCCTGCTGTGGTTGTCTGAATGCCTTCTGTGTTGCTCACTTAAAGATTTGCAAAATGCCATTGAAATCATATTGTAAAACTGATCAAAGGATATTCTTATACCGCCAGCTCTGCCAGACGGGACGGAGCTGGGCAAGGCCGAGCTGAGCAGTATGGGCACAAGTCGGAACGGGGGAGTTGGCGAAAACCATGGCCTGAAGCAGCCTCCGAGGAGCAGCACGGGCCGGGGCTTTCCCTACTGCAGAAGCTCCAAGACGTTTCCCCGTCACAACCCTGTGATAGGGTATGCTGATAATTTAGTGCAGCATCGGATTTTCGCGTGAATATTGGATTAGACTGAATTCTGGCTCTGCTTAAAAGTATTGCAGCTCTCCATAGAATTGAGACCTCTGGTTTGAAAACACTCCCCTAGAGGCAGCTTATTTGAGAATAGGTGGAAATCTGGGAATTTAGCAACTCCTTCTCCCCTCTGAAAAAAAAAAAAACTTTTAGTTTTTATGGAAGGTTTTAATGGAAATTACTTTCATGGTTTCTTTCTATGAGAAATTTTCATGGGAGAAAGCAGAATTTCTGATTAACTCTAGTTATTAATCTGTTTTGCGGGGGATACAGAACATAGAGATTGCCAGGCTGGGTCTGACCTCACATGTGTTTGTCGCCAGCGGCTTCGTCTACCTGCTGCGTTGCAGGAAGGTCCAATGGAGACGGGTGGCAGCCGACCCACGCCGCGGCGTGCGGGAGGCTCCTCCCAGGCGGTGCATCGCGGTGCGGCCTTGCCTGGCTGTCAGGGCTGGGGACCTTGCTGTGCACAGCTCCTTTCTAACCTGAAGTTCTTGACCAGACCATCTGCCGCAGTGAGCTCTGCAGTGTGAAAGGAAAGTTTCCATCTATTTATTGCTGTATTCAATTATTTCTAGCTTCTAACTTATGTGATCACACTCAAACTCTCATGTTATGAAACAAAGAAAAGAGAACTAGCTGTCTTCTCTCTCAATATTTTACATATTCATGTGGCATACAATCTTATTGCTGTTTCCTGCAATGTTGATACTCCCCGTATTTCCCCGCTCCGTGTTTGTGATATCCATACAGGTGTCGCATATGCCTGCGTGGAGGGAGAGGTGGCAGCACTGCACGGAGCTCTTCAGGTAAAGCCAGACTATGGATTTATATAATATTGATATTAATTATCACTCTACATTGTACACATCTCCAAAATCTAATCTTTTCCTGGAATGCAGTTGCACAGTGATCTTTAATGAGAGAATAAGAAAGGCATCAACTGGTTTTCTTGATTTGATACTTAGGGACACGAAAGGGGCACCAGGAGTGGCTTCTCCCCTGGCAGGGTAAGCTCTGTCTTCACCGAGGCAGGCTGGCAGTTGTCGCAGTGCTGCCCATCGCGCTGCTTTGCCGCGTCCCCGCCGTTTTCTTCCCAGCCCTCCTCGGCCCCAGCTCACTGGAAAAGCTCAGCAGCCTCTGCTCATCCCAGCACAGTGTTCCCCTGCTGCCGACTCCTCGCAGCTCTGCTCATGTGGGCACCGGGGTCAGGCCGGGAGCCCCTCACCCTGCTCCTGTCCTGTGCAGTCCAGCCGCCGCTGCCGCTGCCACGGTCGTCGGGGGGAGCCGCTGGCTTCGGCGCAGGGGGTGCACATTGCTCCAGCCGATGGACATTCAACCAGTTCAGGGGAACTGACACCTGCCGTTATTACTTTTTTAACCTTTTTTTCTCTCCCACACCTTTCTCGCTGCGCTGCTGCAAACATCGGACCCTGGCCGGGAACTCGGCATTTTCCCCTGCAGTTGGCTCCTGACCAGTGGGACGTTACAGCCACAGATGCCGCTCTGTGGCCCCAGTCCCCCCAGCCCGTGTCTCCCACTGGGCCCCAGTGAGTCTTTTAAGTTTCTTATGGGTCCCTCCAGCTTAGTGTCGCTTCCCTGGAAAGTTTGTAACTGCTGAAGTATCCCTTTCAGTATTTTTCCATTTCAGAGATTTCATAAAGACAACTGGTGACTTTTGTAACAAAGAAAGAAAAGAAAAGGAAATGTAGTTTACAGATGGAAATAAGAACATGTGAATAGAAAGGGCTTGTGATTTAACAAAGAGTGAGAAAAATTAAATTTAAATTGAGACTATATGAATAAAGTCTCAGGCCTGAAATGAGTTGTTTTGCAACCAAATTCAGTTTTCCTGAAAAAGAGAGGCAAAATCAGATGTATTTTATTTGTGCAACATCAATAATACTTAAATGTTACAAAAATCTAAACCAAAGCATCATCTAGCAATACAGGTCTTAAATCTTGTAACAGTGCAAGAAACTTCCTGTAACATCAGAAATGGGTCGTTTGATTTTGTTTCATCGTTGTCAGCAGCACTGTGCTGTGTTCAACACGGGAGCACAGGCAACAAGAGGCCCGTGGGTTACAAACGAGCAGGAGGCAGGGAACTGCTGTGCCTCTGCTTCCAGAGCAGCAGCAGCAGGAGCGAGCCATGCAGGGCCGCACCGGCCGAGCCCAGAGCCCGGTGCAAGTCCCCCGGCACAGCTCACACCCTCGCAGGTCTGCCAGCATCCCCCTGCCACCGCTGCCCCTGCGCAGGGGACCGGGAGCGGGGAGGCTGGCAGCCCAAAGGCAGCCGAGCAAGGGGAGGAACGGTCAACAGCGTGGTGATCCCTGGGTGCCTGCGCTGCTGGGGCTGTGCCGCGCTGTCCCGGCACCGCCGGGGCTTGGCTGGGTTGTGCCAGGAGCCTCCCCAGCACGGGAAGATGGTACCACCGTTAGGGCTGTGACCAGTGATATTCAACCACCATCGCCTTTACTTTTGTAAGGAGTCCAGCGAATTTCTGTTTCTGACATTTTAGGCTTATGTATTCAGCCACTAAATTAGGCAAGCTTGCGAATGTAGCTCACATATCCAATTAGCAGCTCGTTAAACCCACTACTGCCACAGCAGCGGTCTGCATACCTGTGCTGCAGATGATGGGCTCCCCCCTCGTCCGAAGGAGCGGTGATGTGTCAGTATATTATCCTGCCGGTACTTCAAAGGTTATTAGCTTGTTTGAAGTCACAAGGTCACCTACACAGAGTGCAATCGGTTTTCATAAATACTGTTCATTATGCAAATTCATTATTTACAGACGCCATTAGGCTAAAGTGGATGTGAGGAACAGAGTAATAGGAACTGCGCTTTTGACATGAGGGAAAAATATTTGACAGAAGATGAATTAGGGTTTGGCCAAATGAATAAAAAGTAAGTTTGAGAATGAGAATACAGAACCTTTTTTGTGAAGAAGTGACAGAGAGCCCTTAGCAGGAGCCAAAGCTGGAAGTGGGGTGAAGCTGGGAGGTCGGGCTTGGCAGGGCTGCCCGCGGCGCCGCGGCTGCCGCGCCGGCCGGGTACAGCGCTGGCTCCCTGCGGAGGCCCCTCCTCGGGAAGTCTCCTGCAGCCTCCCGCTCCCCACCTACTCACAGCGGTGGCTGGGCCAGGTCTGCTGGGATGGGGTGCCGCTGGCGCCAGCGGGGCCAGAGCTGGAGGCTGCTGGCGCCGGGCTCTGTCCGGAGCGGCTGTCCCTCTCCCGGCTGTCCCTGACATGCCATCTGTACCTTGCTGCGGGGTGCCAGATCTTTCTGCACTCGTTTGGAGATGCACATTTCAGTACCCACACCTCTATGGAGGAAATGTATAAACCATTAAATTAATTTGATTTGAGGAAGCCTGTAGCTTCATGGTCTAGAAACTTAACCATGGTTTCCACTCCTTAAAGCAAACATGTTTACTGTTCTGGCTGTGCTTCTTATTTGTTTTTTGGCTTCTTGTCTGCCTTTTGTGGGGGAACCAGAGTAAGACTTATTCATTCACTCAGCACAAAAGCATCAGCTGGAGTCTTGCAAGCAGGCTGGCAAACACTCAGACTGTTTGTCCTTTGACTGTGGTTGTCATTAAACAGAACTGTGGGTCCCAGCCCCAGGGCAACCCCAGGGAAGCCTTAATCTGACATATAATTCACGTTAAGTCAGGACACTGCATGCACACGGTCTGGGGTCTTTTTTGCCAGCAGCAGTTAATGCAGGCTTGCGCACTTTTTAATACGTCACATCATTTCAGTGGTTGCTTGTCCTGTTAGCTCTTTGATGGACCATGGGAATGAAATTACTAATTTCTTGCTCTTGTCACTGGTGTAAGAGCCAACGTTTCAGCTGACCAAGGACTGAATGAAGACAGTGCCATTACTCGACATGATGCTTTAATGCCCTGGTCTTGTCTCTGCCACTCTTCTTGAAATGGAGGCCAACCCTCAGTCTCACAGTCCTTCTGTTCCCTCTTCCCTTCAGATGCTGGTTGTCATGCGAATGTTGTCACGGCTGCTAGCAGGCATGTTTAGGTGGCCCAGGCTATCTGTTTGCCTGACTCTGGGCCCAAGACACAGGCAATTAGCTACTGACCCTGCTGGGCTGGTGTCAGTCCATACGTGCTTTGGGCAACACACAAAGCACATATCGGCAAGGTGCACCGGCTGCCCGTGCCGCCGCGGGTGTGCCGCTGGGCAGGGTCAGTCTCCCCACACCGACACAACGAATGAGTAAAGTTGCCATTCAGGAACCAGAGTGAAGATGATGGAATTGTTGATAATTGCTTGTTATTAAATCCATAATTAACTCCAGAATACTTTTGTCTTGCTGGGTGCTAATGGAGTGACTAGAAGCAATCCCTTTACCTGTGCTGGCAGTGCCCACACGATAATTCACTACAGGAGACTGCAGGCTTTTAATCTCCAAGGGGAAATAAAAAACTCCTGTTTAAATAAATATTTTGAAAACTTAGCAAACACAGAAAAAAAATAAATCTCTTCCCCAGACAATCCTCAACACCCATTACAGGACCTGGCATCTTATCTCCTTTCACTCTTCCCATGTGCCTTGGAAGTGTTGATGTCAACATGCGTAACGACAATGTATGCTCAAAATCTTATAATCTCTTCTTCAGGATTCACCGGAGAAAAACACAACTTTTCTGTATGCGTGTGCAGGTGTGTATGCACACGCAGCTGAAGAGCTAGGGAATGTTTGACTTGTTCACAAGCTGCTTCTTAACCCGCAAAGCTGAGCAGCGCCGCTCAAGGGAGCACCTCAGGCAGAGCTGGTCCTTACTTGCCTTCAGAGAGGCACCTTGGTTTGCAGCTCAACCAGTAATCCCTTCTGTCCACGCCTGCTTCTCAGCCAGCCATGGCTCTCAAGGAGGAGCGCTGTAAGCAGGTCTGGGATGGGTGGTGAGCGAGCCTTTGGCCAGGAGCCCTGCAGGGCTGCCAGGCTGGAGGCGCAGCTTGCCCAGAGCCTGTGTCAGCACTGAAAGGCCTCAGGAGTGCACTCAGCAAGAATGACTTCCCAGTGAAACTCGTGATTACGGTAGCACACCAAGGAAGCAATACGGCTCGTCATGGTTTATCAGTCTCTGTTCCAGCACAAAAGGAACGGGTAATTTCCAAGGAAGCTGTGAGTCTCAGAGGGAGGACAGAAGAAATTTACCCATGCTTTTGTTTCAAAAAAAATGCGATCGTCTGGTAAAGACAACAGTACAGAAACCAGGAGGTAGTGTTCACAGGGGAGCTCATCTGACCTTGGGACACAAGGATGGCCAGACAGCCCCCAGAGCCCTTTCTGTAATGAGTGGCTACAGAAGTCCAGAAGGCATTTGCAACGCCACAGGTAACCTTTGTGGAGGATGATGGGAGCTGGGATCACAGGAAGCCACAGGTTCGTGATGCCCGGGGGACCGTCGCTCCTGCATTTTGTAAGCCACCACAGTGGCTGGTGCGAGGCTCCGGCATGGTCCCTGGCAATAAAGCCTCCTCCTTCCCAGCTGGGGATCACAGCGCTGCAGGAAGGATCTCCGTAACGCATGCAGCGTGTGCAGCATCCCCCGGTGCACAAACAACAGCCAGGGCTTGCTCTCATCTGTCTTCTAGAAAAGGTTCTAACTGGTCTTAACGGATCCATTGCAGGAGCTGGAGCAGGTAACAGTTGCCCTGGTTGTGTGACCCAAAGTTAGTCTCCAACACTTTCAAAACTCATGCCTTGTTGCCAATCCAATTAATTTTGCTTTAGCTTCCAGTCAGGCTCTTCTTTCGTTTTTTTTCACCTAGACTAAAAAGCTTCTTAGTACCAGACAATATCTCCCTGAAAACATGTACTTAAGTCAGCATTTTATTGTATTTCAGGCAGGATAAGCAGGTGGAGCTCTTTAATTCTTACCAGATAAGGATTTTTTTCCCACCCCTCAAATTTTGGTGATTCATTTGGAATATTTTTCTTTAAAACACAGACAGCAGGTCGCTGTGCAGTAGTCCAGTATCAGTCTTACAAGAGGAAAATTGCCTCCTGCTTCTTCCCACTGCTCCCCCGGCACGTTGGAGGCCCACAGCCGCTCCCCTTGCCACAGCACCGCACCATCACCCGCTGCCCGCAGATGGCCATCCCCGCGCCCCGCTGGCTCAGCATCAGCACACCTCGCGCCAGGAACGATGCTCCCCAATAATAATGATGCTCTCCACTGGCAGGGGATGGCTGGCCACCGGACAGTGGCTGCTGGGGGCCATGCCCAGCCCATGCCGAGGGTCTGCAGCCCCCCACCCTGGGGATTCAGGGCTGGCCTGGCCACCCCGGCGGCTCATGGGTCTCTCGCTGCACGCCAGCGGGCCGGGTGGGCTGCAAGGCTGTCTTGGGTTGTTCCCCTCCTGGAAAATTACTTGGAAAGAGAGCAGCTATCCATAAATCTTATTAATGGCTGAAGCTGTGCTGTGCAATCGCCTTAAAACCTCTGTGGTTTGAAAGGACTGTAGCTGAGGGTTAATGTTACAGGGAAATCTTTCCATGTTCACTCAGTTTTCACCTGTAATTATAACTTCAGGCTCGACAGATAAATCACTCTTTATCACTGGAGCAGAAAACATCTCCCGTTCATTTTGGTATATTGTAAGTGCAGGCAACTTATGTGTGATTTTAAAAATGCAATTTTGTCTACGAGCTTTAAAACTATAGTGGTACCATTGGGTTTTATTTAGCAGCACTGCAGTCAGGACAGAATGGAGGTAGGAGTTCTCTCTTCCTTCATCAGTAAGCATGTAGACTACATCCCTTTTAACCCTGCTCAGTTTTATTTTAGGGACCCAAAAATACCAAACCAAAAATGCAGTTACATATAATGGTGATCTGAGAACAAGAGTGGGGTTGTTCTTTGTCCAGTTACTGGCAGTATTTCTCAATGATTGGTGACAGTACCTGGAAAGGCTGGACTAAGAAGAATTTCTCATAACCTTCCTTGCGGGTGTAGGAGGTGGCAGCACATGAACTCTTATGTCCTTCTCATTTTGAAATTGTCTGGAAAGGTTTGGGTTTAATGAAACTGTTGGAAGCGGAAGTCACACCAAAAATCATGACATTTTGCTTTTCCCTTTTTCCTTGCATTACTGACCTGGCCCGAGCAATCCCTAGAAGAGGGACTGCGAATTCACAACTCCCACATGGTGATCAGAGACTGCACAGCTCTCCTCTCCCGCCGGGACTGCTGGAAGGCACAGCACCAGAGCCTCGCCCTGTCCACGGCTTCTGGGCTGGTACAGGGTGCTGCTGAGTAACAGAGCCTAATTAACAGCAGGCTTTGTTAATCACACATCTAAAGTAACACATGGTATTTTTGCCTTAACGTTTATAATGTTCAGCAGTTTTCAATGCAAGATGTGTCTGATGTGGGGCACACGTGGTTTCGTACGGTCGGTTGAAGCAATGGAGTATCAGCCTTCATCAAACTCGTTTTCAGACAGATAATATAAAAGATCTCCAGGGTGCATAAATATTGCAATCCAGTGTATCACCCTCAGCCTGGATCATAAACCTGATTTAAACAAAGCAGATTTCTTACTGAGCGCAAATTCCAGCCTAGCAAAAGGTGCAAGCACAAGCCAGCGCCTGCTCAAAAGCCACGAGCACTGGCCCTGGGCTTTAACACCTGCCACAGGTCTGGCTCGCAGGTCTACCGCATTGCCAGGAGTAGTAGCAACATCAGTGGGGGCAATATTTTTGGCATGGAACCACCATTGCTGTTTAGCAGACAGTACAAGGGTGTGAGATAACTTATGACTCACAAAATGTACCTGCTCATCATACAAACCTATCTAATAGCCACCTATGTAGGGCATATTTCCTTTTCCTTGGAGGTCTGTATGTAAAATCCTGTTATAATGAAACAGTAAAAGAACAGAGTATGCTAGCTACGAAGCTCTCTAAAAATAGTTCAGTAATAATGCTGCTGCTTTCTGCAGACTTAAAAAAAAAGGACTTTTCAAATCTATAATTCACTAATACAATCAAACACAATCATAAGCAAAATTATTCACACTGACTTGATTAGTAAAAAGAGTATGCTAATGAGATATCCTACAGCATCTTTCTCTGTGGTTGAATATGACACCGTAGCTCGCTATACATGTCTGAGCATGGATTCATCAGTTGTGGGAAAACAAACCCCTCCTTCCTATTCTCTCAAAATTTGCTGGTTTCTGGAAGATGAGTGTGTTTTGGGGTTGCTGCTCTCCAGGGCTGTGGCCGGTCTGCACTCGCAGCTGCTGCTGCCATGTCCCGGCGGTGCAGAGCTGCCCTCCCCGCTGAAGATGCTCCCTTGCCTCGCCTGGGCTCACCAGGTCCCCAGTCCCAGTTTAGGGGACCAGTGGTGGACAAGACTGCGAAGGCCACCGCAGCTTTGTTGCGGTGTGGCTGCGAGTGGTCTGCGCTGCTCTGAGCCTTCCCAGTGGTGGGGGACAGAAGCCAACTGGAAAACGTCCACGAAAGATTTTCCCTCCCAGACCAAAGGGCAGGAGAAGGGGTGAGGCTGTGCTCAGGGGACTGGGTAAGCGATGGCAGGGTGACCCAGGCCTGGGCAGGCAGTCGCAGCTGGATGCCCTGGACGGCTCGGCACAGCACTTCCACCCATGCTCCTGGCTGGACATCTCTGCCTGAGCTCCCTGCTGGCACGAGCCCCAAGGGCTTGCGGGGATGCTTGTGGAGACGGAGCGAGCTACAGGCTGCAAGCCTGTGGGAGCAGGGCTCGGAGGTGCCCGAGACAGAAATGATGCCCTGGGGCAAACTGGTGTCCGCAGTATCCTTCCACCCCGCGCCATGGCAGGGGTGAGCACAGCTCCCCACAGCCCCTCCACCGCGGGGCCTGGGCTGCACAGGGCTGGCTGCCCTACAGCCCGGAGGTGATCCGCGGCCAGAGGCTGCAGCCGCAGCACCACGCTGAGCAGGAGTCCCCATACTTTCAACACGCCCGCTCCCCATAGCAGCCCAGGATTTCCAGGCAGGATCCGGCTGGGCTCCATCGGGGCGCAGGCATGGCCCCCTCAGAGGCACCAGGAGTCTCCCAGTCCTCCCAGCCCTCCCAGCAGCAGGAAAGGTGATTGCCTTTATCAGCTTCTGGGCTCATTCAGCACAACTGCAGATATCCTGCTGTCTGCATAAATGCCTAATCTGCATTTTGAGTTGTAATAAATTACCAGCCTCACTGGTAGCTCTGGGCAGCGAAATAAAAGCACCTATACAATTAAAATGGCAAGTCCTCGAAAAGGAAGACAATTATTCAAGTTTTCACCACGTTACTCTGCAGTAACAAGCCCTGCGGTGCCAGTTTGTCCTTAGCGGCTCTGTAAGTGAGGAGCAGAGACAGTGCTGAATTGCCACAATCCTCGCACCCCACCAGTAAAACGCATGCTGGCTGCCAACTACCTGGCAGTTGTTTGAAAGCAGAAATGATGGCTACAAATCAGAGAAATAATGTGAATTCCCTTCCATTTTCACAACCACTAACACAGCAATCCAAAGGGAAGCTTGATCAAGGTTTGAAAACAGCAGGGAAACCCATTTTTGTTGCAGGCCACAGTGGCAAAGTAATGCCTAATTACCATTACAAAACCCTTTCTATACAAAGATAAGCGGATAGTCCTCAGCATTACTGAAACTAAAAGCCTGCTAAGTCTTTGCAATGGGTTTAATTTGCTTTATTTTACTCTGTCTAGTAGATAAAAAGAATTGGACCTGCAGTCCAGCTTGTTTACAACACATGCGTGGTCCCCATGCACGGAGACATATACGGTGCTAGTTTTCCCAAGCCAATACCTAACATTTTAAAATGAGCCTCTGGCCGCTCATCTTGCAGCGAAGGGGATAACTCAGGGGTGTTGGGGAAGGCAGCGCTCAGTGCCGCGCTCAGAGCTGCCCGGCGGTTTCAGCAGGGTGGCCGCTGGTACACGGCCCGCCGGTGCACAGGGCGAAGCAGCACCCCTCCACCGGCGGCACCCACTTCTCTCTTGTCAGCAGACAACACTTTAACGAGATGAAACATGGTACAGGAGAGAGGCCTTGACTTTATCACAGTGCACAGCAGCACAACAGCCAAATCACTGTGGGCTTTCGAAAAAGCTGTCCATGTTACTTCTGCTCCCGTGTTGGAGACGGTGCTCGGCACTGCTATATAGCAGAACTGCAGTCAGTACAGCACCTTGCAGAAAAAGAACTTTTTAAAGCCAAAGACTGCATGGAAGACCTCTGGCAGGGAATCACTAAGACCTATTGCTGCTGCCATTCAGGTTTGCAATTCATTTCTGATCTGAAAACTTCTGGCTTCGATTTTCAGCCTCTGATTGTCTGCTGCTGCAGGGTTTGTTTCTCCCATTACAATGACAAGGCTCTGCCCTGTGTCAGGTCACTGATGCTCATGCTGCAGGTGACAGTGTGCCACCAATCTGCTGCTGAACCTCTCTGTGGTGACCAGGAGGGGACTCGATGGGCTAGGTCAGACGGTGCCGGTTCCTTGCTGGAGCTGGGGGAGCCCCGCACTCTGGGCAGCCGCTTCCCGCGGGCCGTCTGAACCGGCTGCGGTGCTCCCGCGCTGGCTGCGGTGCTCCCGCGCTGGCCGAACGCCGCGCTGGCACTGCCTCCTGGTCAGGGTGGTGACAAAACCTCCTCTCCACACACACATACACAGCAGCACAGAGGCACAGTGGTGGTGGGGAGCACAAATAACACCCTGCCTGGGCTACTCCCAGACCCACCCCAGGAGAGGGGACAGCCCATCGGAGGCCCATCTCCACAAGCCCAGAGGAGCACAGAGGCACAGAAGCAGGTGGGGACCCTATTACAGGTTCAGAGGAAAGGAGACCCTGCCTCGGCCCCTCAGGAGGGACCACAACGTCTGGGGGTTGGCTAAGAGACCCATCTCTGTGTGTGTGTGTGCAGGAGGCAGCCGGGGACGGCGGGATCGAGGGGCAGCTGGGGCAGGCTGCGTGTTTGAGCCCAGCCCTGGAGGGGTCCGCATTGGAGATACGACCTGCGGACATGGAACTGCGGCAGCCTCTCATGACATTACCTCTTCTTCCACACCACGAGGTTCTGAATGTATCCTTGACCAGTTTGATTTTAAATCCAAGTAGTCCAAACTCCACGTTAGAAAGACCTCAGTAACAATGCCGAGAAGGAAGACTAGGAAGTCCAAATGCATCTTCGGACATTGACCCTCATTGCAACTGCAGCTGCAGTGCCCATCAGTTAATGGTTAGTTCATGGTGTTCCTTTGTTCTCAGTAGATTTCTTGCTTGTCGTTTTCCATACTGCAGGTGTTTTCCATACCTCTCCTGTAAAATTAACTCTGAAAATCCTGGGTTTATATTTCTGCAATTCACTTTGAAACTACCGTTATGTGTTTCAGTCTCTACAGCGTATCTCAGCTGGCTGTCTCCTGCCTGCCCAAAGACATGCTTGTGCTTGCAGCCCGTCCTCTCGGCTCCTTCCTCCTCTTTTTTTCTTAGAAACTGGTGTGAATGTCAAATATCCTTGGACCAGTGTGCGTGCCCACAGGACTTCCTTAAAAGCAGATTCATTTGTTAAGGATTTGCCGATAACAACAACGTTTTAAAATTGTTTTATATAAACCATAATGTCTAATGTTGGCATATATACAATTGTAATTGGTAAAATAACAATGCCATGTTCAGGCCCCCATGTTAGTTGGCCCCATAAGCTACCAAAGCCCCAGATTTTTAAAGGTTTTTCAGTGCCTGGAGATGCAAATAATTACTGAATGGGAATTTCAAGTCGCCGCGAAACAACAAGGCAAGCCACAGCCCTTGAAGCACTAATCCCACACAGGACTCAAGCTCCGCGTGGGTGCGCTGGAAACACTGCGGCTATTAGGGCTGTCATCTGTACCACACAGCACGTATACACCTACAGACAGATGTTGCCACCACAGCAGCACGAGCCATGAACAAATGAAGGGACAACTCCAGCCATGTGTTCAGTCCAGATTTATCTCCTTAAGCATCCCTACAAAATGCCTCAGGGATTAAAAACCTGTCATCAAGGAGATCAGAAAATCCTTTGCAGTCTGCATTGTAAATGGCAGTGATCAAAATGACTAATTAAAAGAGAAATCTGATACAGTGTCACTCTTCTCACTGCTTTCTCAACTTGTGCATTTGAATTTATACAAGCAGGCACACAGCCACCTTGTAAGTTAGTTACTAGAACGTGAAATAACCCAGATGGCCAGGTTTGAAACATCCCTCTCTTACTACAACTTTTTCTCAAGTTTTACTTTTCCAGAGGTATGTTATAAGAGAGTCTTATTTTCTAATAGATAAAATTAATAGCAAATATCATGTTTTGATACTTTGCTTTTGCCCAAGTTGACTATCGATCCCTTAGAGCTGTAGCTGCCAGCTCACATGCAGCACTGTCTGTGCATTTTATATGCACCAAGAAGAATTTGGGGTTGCAGAATCCAGGAAAGAAAGCACTTCTATCTTCACTGCATTTTTAAATTAATATTGGTTATAGTAGTGGATCTGTCACTCCCCCTCTTAAGAGCAAAACCAAATAAAGCTATTGCAGAGGGGAAAATGATGAGAGGGAACAGAACTGTCTCACTGGGCAGACTTCGGTTTCCTCCAGTACTTAATATTTTATATAGTAACTAGAGTGACACACCACAAGAGACTGGGCTTTTGTAGGAGGCTAATCTTGGTGAGCCAAAAGTCACTTGTTTAGTGTGGTATTTGACAGAAATTACCTTGATAAAATAAAAATGAGGACATTTTTCCGCTCTTGCATCCCTACCCCACCGAGATAGCTGAAATGGGCAGAGCTGTCCCTGCTGCACGCAGGAGCGGCGATGGTGGGCACGCAGAGTCCCCGCAGCAGGGCACCTGGTCGTCTGAGATGCCTGCTATGAAGAGGTGGGTAGCCAGTCTAGCTCAGTGCCTTCTGGAGAGAAAAGCATTTTCTGCCTTGCAAACACAGCACAAACACTTCCAAAGAGTTCCCTGTGGCTTTAGTGCTACATTATTCAGGGTGACAATAAGACAAAAATAACAGCATGTGCTGTATAATTTGCAGACAACTTGACCCAGGACGTGCCTCACCTCTGGCGGGTTCAGAGATGTACAACGCAGTTATTCCTCACTTTTGTTTTCCTTTTTTCTCCCACCCTGGTTTCCTTGTCACCGGTTACCAGTCCTGCTCCGTTGCAGAGCATGCTGGCCTGCATTAATTGTGCAACACGTTAATAGGCATGTCTGCTTTGCTATCAGCTCCCCGTCCCTGGTGTCATTTCTCCTTCAGATGCTGGGGACATCAGGGCATTTAAGAGATGACGCCTTAATTTCCATGTCAGGATCTTAATTTGCTCTTTTCTAGAAACGAGGGGAAATGTATCTTCTGAAGGGGCCGTGTTTTGCTCTTTTGTACACAGATATAAATATGAAGGACCGTACAGGGCAGTGGAAATGCTCTGCATTGCTGATGATGAAAGGGGAGATGTGATTCAATGAGCTGCTCCTTCAGAAGGGGGATGTAGGAGCACACAACATCGGCTCCTGCCCGCAGCACCCGGCGTGCAGCTGGGCAGGAGAGAAGTGCCCCGGTGCCTCCGCCTGCCCCAACCAGCCCTTACCCACGTTCCCAGTGTCCCTGCCCGCCCCAGCCCTTACCCATGCTGCCTGACAGCATCCACAGACAGACCGTGCCCAGCTCCCCTCGCTGCGTGCCTTCTGCCGCACTCCCTCTGACCACTGGTCATGCTCCGAGCAAAGGGCTGTTCAGAAACCCTATATATATGCAGTGGGACTATGCTTTGGGGGTGTGTTAACCACATGGAGCCACAGCAAGTGCAAATTGTAACCTAAAATCCAAATCTTCTTCCAAAAGCAATAGTACTGCTATGAGTAAAAATGGCATTTTTGGACCCAATGTGCAATATTTAAAAAGAGCAATTGCAACACAGTCCACCAGCTCCGTGTCTAGTTTGCTGTGATAATGGTTTCTCCAGATCTCCTGCCTTAGCTTTTACAGTTGTTCTACTGCCTCTTTTGCAAAGTCCCTGTTTTACCGCATCCACTCGAGAGTCGTGAGCAATTACTAAAAGTCAACAACTACACTGTTACTTCAGATTGTTGAGCAATTATAATACTACAGCATAATCGTTTCCCTTGCTCCTTTTTAGATTTTGGCGACTGACAGCAACAAATATGCTATGTTGGCAAATTATACTTCTGTTCCATCATGTACGCGTGTACGTATAGGCGCACTTGTGGACACGTGCAGACACGCAGCAGCGCTGGGTGCCACGAGAAGTCAGAGGTGACTGAACGGGAATAGGTGTGAGGAGATCGGGGGAGGGGGGGATTTTGAACTAAGACTATGCAGGCTACAAAAGCAAAGAGAACAAGTTTAAAAGTAACGAAGTATTTTGACCACATGTACTATTGCCAGGGAGAGTAAAATATCTCCCACGAAGTACCTGGAGGTACAGCCTTGAGTGGCACTGTGCCCCTAAGAAGGTAGGGACCATTTCACAAATTCTGCTCAGGATTAAGAAGTAGAAAAAGTTAGTATCCTTACATAGAGCCAAGAACCAATAATCTACCAGATGGACAGCACATCTAGACAGTAATCTACCAGATGGGTAGCTATGATTTAACAGTACGTTAAAATCTCAGAAACATTTAAAATGTAAGCAGTTAAAATAATTGTTCTTGAGCTCATCAAAGGAGAGGAAAGCCAGGTAAGGTCTGTGAAGATGGTGCACCAAAATTAAGTGGAAATACTTTAACTTGCCTCTAGGGCAAGCATACATTCAAGCATTTCAAACTGCCTTGTACAAACAAGTGTAGTTTGTACAAAGGGGACAGTAAGGATCTCTAAAGTGGTGGGAGAGGGCAGCAACACTGCTGAAGCGATGATGCATTAACCTATCAGCATCAGTGCCTGCCATCACTGTGAGGTAGGCACGGAAAAGACATATTTATTACTGAGATATATTCAGAGTGGTATTACAATTAGAGAATAGAGTAGAGTAGAGCAGAGCAGAGCAGAGTAGAATTTCAGCTGGAAGGGACCTACGACAATCATCTGGTCCAACTGCCTGACCACTTCAGGGCTGACCAAAAGTTAAAGCATATTATTAAGGGCATCAGCCAAATGCCTCTTCAACACTGACAGGTTTGGGGCATCGACCACCTCTCTAGGAAGCCTGTTCCAGTGTTTGACCACTCTCTTGGTAAAGAAATGCTTCCTAATGTCCAGTCTGAACCTCTCCTGATGCAGCTTTGAACCATTGCCAGTCATCCTGCCCCTGGATCCCAGGGAGATGAGCTCAGCACCTCCCTCTTCACGTCCCCTCCTCAAGGAGCTGTGGTGAGCAATGAGGACTCCCCCCAGCCTCCTTTCCTCCAAACCAGACAAACCCAGACTCCTTGGCTGCTCCTCACAGGACATGCCTTCCAGCCTTTCACCAGCTTTGGTGCCCTCCTCCGGATGCATTCAAGTACTTTAACATCCTTCCTAAATGGCGGGGCCCAATCTATGGGATTGCATTCCCATACCGTGTCCCCCACAGTACAGGAATGCAATTAGCACAGCTGTAGCTAATTATTTCAGGATGTGCTATTTCAGCATTCATTTGCCTTGTGCAGCCCTTTGCAAAGAGAAAAGCATGGTCTTAAAATGTATTGGCTACCAGTTCGTTTACAAGTCTAACTCAAAACATAGGTTTTACCTTCTAAATCCCATGCCGTTTGAAATCTTTGCTACTTAAAGCCTTTTTTTTTCCTCAAAGCCCTCTGGAGAGGGGGCACTCATGGCAAGGGAATTCATCTCTCGCCTTTGCTCTGCCTGCTGATCTGTCTTGATTCTTTGACTGAATAGACATAGTCTGGCAGCTTTCTGCACTCATTGTACCAGTTTTGCAAACTAATTACCATGTGTGTGCTAGAAGATTGTTTTTCATAGTTTCTTTTATTAATTAAAAAAAAAGAAGTTCCTTTGTATCTGAATAACATCATCAGCAATTTCATCACACTGGCATTCTCAGGTGGTTTCAGGTGGGCGTACAGAAAGCAAAATCTTCAGTCCTTCTTTGCAGCTCTCTTACAGGTGCGTAGGGGCTCTTAAAGAGAGGCAGTTGCCTTTCAGTGTCGGATGGCCACCTGGCCAGCCACCTCCTTACCCATGTCAGCACTATCAGCAACAACCTTCCTCTTCACTAAATGCCTGCAGAGTTCATTTAAAAACCTGACAACCTTTATTCACAGTCCTGGAGAGCAAAGCACATCCCCACAGACAGCAGTGCCATGAACTGCATCGCACTGACCCACCAGTGTTTCGTCTCTTGTGGCTTCTTCAGTGTCTGGGCTGATTTGGCACTTTCTCCAATGAAACTTCCAAAATGGGAGCTCAGTTAACACCAGCCGTGGTTCTCTTCTTCCCCAGGAGGCAGACGGTCCTGTGTTCTCCTGGCAACGACAAAATGCGCAGGAGATGAATAAGGCACGGGGCGTCTCCATAAGGGTGCCTCTCGCCGTCAGGACGCCTTCCAACGGGAAAGTGAATGGGAAGGGCGGTGTAACGCTGCGACCCGGTTGGACTGCCCGTTTCCTATCTTGCTGTCTGCTGGAAAAGAAGCTAATCTCTCCCTTTGTAGGTGAATAACAGATCACCCTGATATTATGGGTAGACAAATACTCTTGCAAGAATTGGGGGGGGGGGGGGGGGAAAGCCACAGCAAAACATTAAAAATAATGAATTAAACTATTTGATAAGATATAGTAGGGTGTGATGATGAGTAATAGCCAGTAACAATAGACAGTGATAATATATATGTCTCTAATAGACATATATATGTCTATAATAAAATATCTGTCTATAATAATAGACAGAAATAATAGACCTGTTTCACCTAGCCAAGCAAAAGAAAGACATGCTTGAGCCTGATGGCAAAAAGTTCAGAATGACAGACCCCTTTTTCAAAAGGTGCCCAAAGAAGGGTTCCTGCTTGGTTATACCAGGTTTTTTTTAGTTTCACTGAGTCAATACAGAAGGAACTCAAAAGGCCTCTGCTCTTCTAATTGCTTAATATGCTGTTTGTGAGGTTTGGGTTTGCTATTTACGTCTCCAAACAAATTACAGAGTGATTTCCCAAGACAGCTAATATCCAGTTCATTAAAATTTAATGCTCTGTCACAAGGTCCCCTGAAACATGAAACAAAAATGGTGCATCTGCCTGTAGCAATGCCTTACCCTTCCAAATCACTCCGGGTCCTGGGGCAAAAATCCTCCCTACCAGTCGTGTCCACCCCTACCGTTTCCAGTGTCACGTCGTTCACATTGCCACGTTGTACAGAGCTGCAGAAACCAGTGCCTGGAATGGCTGAAGTCCCTTGTGAAACCCCCATGCCTCGAATTCAGGGTGAACATGGGTGGGCCTGAACCCGCAGCAGAAATGTAGATCCATCCACATGCGTTTACACTGCAGCCTCAACAGCCGGAGACTGGCCCTGGACAAACAGCAGCAGAATGAGCTGGGAAATGATTTAGTTACTGGGATCCTGTTGCAGGGACCAAAGTCAGCTTCCCACATGAAAATCAGAAAAATTGGGAAAACATTCAGTAGCTGGAGCCTAAGGCATGATCCTGCACTGTTTGCAAGGAGCGCTCAGTGAAGTGGCTCTGCTTTTTCAGGTGACGTGGGAGAGGGGAGTGCCCTGATTTCCCAGCACCGAAACCACCCCTCGCAGTGCTGCCCAGGCCACACATCAGATCTTCCTCCCGTAGTCCTGGGGGACAGCTGTGGTGTAAAGGGGACTGCCACGGAGCTGGCAGTCAGGGCAGCAGACGTGTTCACCCTGTTACTAGCACCAGCACAACTGCAAGGCCAACAGCTGCAGGGCAGGAATGGAGCTGGACAGCATTTTTCGGGAAGCTTATTTCTGGCTCATTCAGTTGCAGAAAAGCTCCTGTTTGAGTTTGTGGATAAAAAACAGATTAATTGAAAAATCAGCTTTCCTGGTGTAAATTAAGATAGATATCAAATATATGTAAATTATATCATACATATTCTTAATATATATTTTTAATTAAATATATTATTTTAAACTAAAAATATATCTTTCTCTATACATTTGAACATAAGTGCCTTTTTAGCTCTTTTATTGGATTTATGATAAATAAAGCCACAACCTATATTACAAATGAAAATCTTCAACAGAAATTTTTTGTTCAAATGAATTCTAAACAAGCTATAGGGAAATAAAGGGGAGTTAGGTTGGGTTTTGGGTTAACATATGAGAATACTCTGGATGAACCTCCTGTGGTTTGCAGTGGTACCGTTCAAACCTTCCCCTACCTGGAATCTGTTTCAAATCTGCCATGAAATAGATGTGCGGTGCTTCTGAAGGCTGAGCGGCGCGGGGCGCTGATGGAGTAGGGCAGGAGACAGGAGATGCCGCTGTGCTCTGGAAGGGCAGGCGGCATCCCGCACCTCTGCCGAAGCAGAGGGGGAGCTTGTGCCGGTGAGGACCGGGACCCTGCCATCGCTGCCCGAGCGGAGGCGGCTGCCTCGCTGGAGCTCTGCCAGGGCAGGGGCACTGGCTCCTGTGGACTTCTCCTGCCTGGAGGGTTTGTGGTGCTCCCCTTCGGCAGCTCCAGCCAGCATGGGTGCCACGCACGCAGTCATGCACACACACGCACACATGCGTGCATGCACACACACGTGTGTGCTCACACATGCGTGCACAGCGACGCAGCTCAGGCCAGACTGGCACCCCCAGCCCTGTGCTGACCCCATCCACCCTTGCGTCCCCTCCTGTCCTTCCCCTCCTTAATTCCTGCGGACCCCCCCGCCCCCCTTCAGCCTGGCCCTGAGCCCCCATCACAGGGCCACGTGGCCCACGGTGAGTTTACACAGCCCCACAGCCCCCTCCAGCACCCCATAACGAGTCTGTGTTCTCCCATGAGCCCCAGGACCACCTTGTTGCCCTTGCTGTGGGGCACCAAGGTGGGGCCCACGCACCCCAGGGTCGCCCCGGGTGTCCCCCCACAGCCCCTCTGTTGGTGACCTCCAGCTCTGGCCACCACTATCTCCTGCTCAAGGGTTTGTGTATCTGGCTTTGGTTTATTCCCTCTTTTGCCTCCTCTGTTTTTAGCTGGATAGCTGTTAACCAGATGTCCCCACAAACCAGATGTCCCTTGTTCAGACCTTTACAGCCCACACTGCCTTGCAAAGAGCTTCCAGCCCCTGGCCCCAGCCCCTGGGACCGGTGGGCCCCGGCAGGCAGTCCCGGCCGCCGAGGGGCAGCCCCCATGGCCAGAAGCAGCTGCTCTCCCCGAAGGACCTGGGACACCCCTTGGAGGGAGCCCCTCTGCGCCGGAGCATGGAGCCGCGCCCTGCCACGGGCAGCATCCCTGCCCAGCAGCAGCACCGCTCTCAGTGTATTGCCGTGCTTAAGTAATAACAGCCGTAGCACAACGTGTTTCCTGGGGAATAAATACCTCATTTGGAGGAGTTAATGGTCCCCAGCTCATGCTAAGGACTATTAATGTCAGCCGCTCCTTAATATCAGGCACTGCCATGGACTGATGTTGTTCTGGGTTTAATGCAGAGAAGGTGGATATAATCCTGGACGTGTGGATTCTTTCCCATGTGATGCTGATTTAAGACTATGTACACAGCATCTCAGGAAGCCGATCCACCCGCTCGGTGCTTCGGGAGACGCGTGAGCGGGGCGGCAGGGCTGGCAGCTGCCTCTGCAGCCATGCTCAGCGCACCCGCTGGCCTCGGGGGCGAGGGTGGGATGCCCCAGGCACTCCCCAGGGCGGTGTCTGCCCTAACGCCTGCCCCGACAGCCCAGCCCCGGTGGGAAGGATGGAGGGGGCGTCCCCCTTGCAGCTGGGGAAGGTGAATTAAAACTAAGAGCCGGGAGGAGAAGGAAAAGTTGTGATCAGCAGTAGCAAGGATGAAAAACTATAGGCCAGCCTTTTAGAAGCAATGGGTAAAATCTGGATTTTCTTGGGCTTTATCAAACGTTTTTTTTCCTGGTAGAGCGGGCAGCAGCTGTTAAGTGCTAAGATGGGAAACACCAGCCCCCAGAACTGGACGTGGGATTTCCTACCTGCGAAGAGTGACGAGAGGAGGGCGCCGGCCGTGCTGGGCAGCAGGGCTGCGCCCCTGCCCGTCCCCGTCCCCGTCCCCCAGCACCGGCCACGCTGAGGCCACGCTTTGCCGACTCATCTGCAGCGAAGGGCTGTGGCGTGCGGTGCCTCCCCAGGCTGCTCTCCCCGCCTCCCCACAGCCTTGTAGACACCGATTACCCGCTGCTGGCAGCAAGCCGTGCCCTGCAGACTGTAAGACTCAGCGGCACACACTGCACACATCATTAAGCACAGCAGATGTGACCAACCTTTTCCTTTCTGGGTGAAAGCCAGCAGGAGCAGGCGCGATGAATGCAGACCATAGGACAGCTTCGTTAGGCAGTGGTGGGGCAACACTGTTTTTACAGTGAGGTGTGGACAGGAGCCGACTGAGCTTGTGCAGACTGCTCCTCCAGTTTGTCACAGTGCCCTATTGCCCTACAAGAGGTGGGAGAAATACTTTGCAGCACAGGAAACCGTATCAGGTACAGACTGGGAACAGCACTTCAGGGGTAAAGCACGTGCTGTCCCTCTCTCCGTCAAAGCCATGACACCAGGTAATTTCTGGAATCGCTGCCGCATTCTATTTTAGTGCACTGCTATCTGGGTCACTCGCACAGTGACATACCCGCTGCTAGTGTTCGGCCAGCTCGGTGGCAAGATTGCACAGAGCACCAGTGTCGCAAGAGAAACGGAGACTTCGGGATTAATTTTACACACGGGAGCACAGTTTGCCTCTCTCTGATGACGCCTCCTCGCACGCGTGGCGGTGCTTCCCCGCGCGTTTGCTGCCGTGAGACGGGGATGGTGTCCCTTCCTTGGCTCCACGGGAGAGGGGAGCCCATCTGGCTCCAAAACAGAGGGAGCCCTCAAGAACTTACAGCTGGTTTTCTGCGTACAGGAGGGCACAGCATAAACTCAACACCAGGCACGTGCTTTACCGTTAACGGTATATGTTCTGTAAAATGAGTGTTATACCAGTCCAGTTGTTTACTTGGGTCAGGCTATGAGGCATGAAGGGAGGCTTCTGTGACCGAGACAGGAACTTCTGCTTGTTTTTCAGGAAAAACAGGCCTGTGCGTGTAAGCCTTGGGAGCCCAGCTCCAGAGCTGGAAGCGAGCCCTTCGGCAGAGGACCCCAGGGAGTGCTCCTGCAATTGCTTTCTGCAGCCCTGGCCGTCTCCGGGTGGCCGGCTCCCGTGCCTAGCGCTTTTCCTGGCAGAGCTCCATCCCTCAGCTAATCGCAAATGTCTCGTCCCCAAGTGGGATGTTTTTGTCTGTATGTCCCCAAACCGCAGTGTGATCCCAGGCTGAACACAAAGCGAGCGCTAATATGTCTGAGGCGAGTCCCCAGGCTCCACTGGGTTTTGTGTGATTTTTTTTCCTTTTCAGCAGTATTCATCCAACTCTGTCTGCCCGAAGTCTTGATATCAATTGCAGATCAGAGGCATCATTTTTCCTCTCTGTCAGTGGGGATTTTGCCTGGGTATATAGGTCAGGATTGGTCCTTTTCATCCCATTGTCTGCCATATCTTTCAGTCTTCACAGAACCTAATATTTCTCCTGACTTTTTTGAAATATTCCATTTACACCTCCTTTTTCCTCAACCTGGCTGTACTCTCCTGGCATTGTGGCTTGTCTCCATTCTCTGTCTGATCTTATAGACAATGCACTGGACAATGTTTTATACATGATCCAGAATTTCCTTAAGCCTTTGAGCCTTTTGCTCAGATATCCTTCTGGATTTGTCAGACAGATACTTCCATTACACAACTCAAATGTTCAATAATAATAGTCTGGATCTTTTCAAACATCAAAACTTACTCCCACTGGAAATCAATCATCAGACAGACAAGAGACAAGCAGGATAGTTGAGAATTGCCTGCCAGCTTTCTTTCACTATAAAAGCTCATGAAAGCAGGCAAAAATAAATGACTTGTCAAAGACAGCTTAAAGAGAGAAACTGAGAATATAATTATGGCCGCACAGAAACAAAGTATTTGCACAGATATGCTGCAGTGAGGGCACGTATAGAGAAAGATATGTCAGAAGTGCAGGGTGTGCGTCCAGAGCCAGCAGGCTGTAAGTCACGCTCTGAGCAGATGTTCCGGGAGGTCACAGCAAGCACAAATTACGGGATGACAAACCTGGCAGCGTTGTGCTATGGACATTGTATTGCTTGCCTGACCCCCAGCCTCACTGGTCATATGCAGTTCTAGTCCAGTTCTGGTCCCCACGATTCAAGAAAGAAGTGGACAGACTGGAGAGGGTCCAAAGGAGGGCCATGAAGATGACCAAAGGGCTGGAGAACCTGCCCTGTGAGGAAAGACTGAAGGGGTTAGGTCCCTTCTCCCTGGAGAGGAGAAGGCTGAGGGGGGACCTCATCACAGTATTCCAGTATTTAAAGGGTGGCTACAACGAGGACAGAGGCTCTCTCTTCACAAGGAGCCAAATGGAGAAGACAAAGGGTGATGGGTACAAGTTGCGCCAGGAGAGGTTTCATCTCAATATAAGTAAGAAATTTTTTACAGTGGGAACAATCACTCAGTGGAGCAACCTCCCCATGGACATGGTGGAGTCCCCATCGCTGGAGGTTTTCGACATGCGGCTGGGCAGGGTGCTAGGTGATTATCTCATCTAGGCTCTCTTTCCCATGAAAGACTGGACGAGATGATCTTTCAAGGTCCCTTCCAACCTGGGCTGCTCTATGATTCTATGATCTGTAGAAAATAAGGATGTAAATTACTATGGGATTTTTTAGTTGTTACTGTACAAGAACTCTGTATTTGAAGATCAAATATGGTGGCTATCAAAATAAATGAAGGTGCCTCATAGCATGCTTTTCTTAGTGATTTGATTTTTTTTTAAAACAACAGTGCAAATAAACCTTTATGACAAGAAATGAAGAACATCTGAGACATGACAAATATGATTCTATGAAAATGAGATTTTATGATTCTATGAAATATGAGCATAAACCCCATTATTTTTGGTGTACATTCACCATGGCAGTACCACAGCATTGCAGAGGCTGGAGTTTGGCTCCATTCGCTGCCATGAACCCTTCAGGACACAACAGTAGAAGCAATTCCGAAACGCCGACGGAAACGGCCCGTACGCCTGTGCGGCCCTGCCCTGCCTGTGCCCCTCACACGTGCTGGCAGAGCCGTGTTCAGAGGACGAGCCAACACTCCTCCTGGCTCCTGAGCCTGGGGGGCGTTGGGGGGATGGAGACGCGCGGGGCTGTAGCTGAGCAGAGCAGGAGCCCCCCTGGATGGCAGCCCCCACCTCATGGCCATCTCTCCCTGAGCACTTGTGATCCGCTCTCTCACCCCATCGCCTTGTCCAACCTTTTCTGTGCTCCACAGTAATTTTCTGTGCTGAGAGGCAAAGCTCTCCTTCGTTCCTTCTCTATCCCAATGTCATGTCCACCGTACTAATGCTCAGTGTGTTTCTATCATCAAACGTCTCTATTTATGCATGAATAATTGAAAACTTGCATTATTGATATTTTAATTAACCTGTACACGAGATTTGGTTTTTTTAATTCCTGCTTTCATCTCCCTTTCTCGAGCCATCTCTATAAGGTGTTTAACTATTGACTTCCTCTCCGGTCACCTGTATGAAGTCTTTAACTGCAGCATGTGCAAAGATCATCTTCAGAACAAGTTGCTGCTGAAAACCATGGAGTTGACTTTTCATAAAAATACTTCACCATTTGTGATTTCTGCCATTGCTAAGTTCTGTCTTGGAAAGGTTAATGCATTTTGTCCTGTATTGCTGCAGCTTCTCCTGTCTCTTCTGATAGCCTCCTCTCGCATGAGGAACCTGGATCACTTTCACTGATTCATAACTGGCAACACTGAGAAATAACCACATGCTTTCCATTGGGAAAGACAGACTGGGAGCTAGTGGGTGCCCATGACTGTAGGGGACTGAATTATTTAGTATTTTGTTCAGTGCTTCTACCACAAATGTAGAAATGGGCTAGTGAATTTACTGTGAAGCTGTATGTCTCTTTCCTGTTCATAAGCACGGTGTTGGTCTTCCAGCACAGACCTCCCTAACAGTGATAACCCATGGAAGATAAACCTGAAGGACTTCATCAATCAAAAAAAAAGCAAAGCAATGCCATTAGAAAGGTATAAAGGAGCTTCAGATATACCTTCCTCTCCCTGAGCTGGAGCAGCTCTGCAGTACTTCCTCTTTCATCACCATAATCATGAAACTTCTGACTTCATGCATAGAAAGTCACCTAATTATACCAGCTTTGGAGAAATGTTCACGTGTTTCTAATGGGAATCCTGCCACCCTTCACAGGGGTGGGACTTTGGCTTAGGTGGGAACGAGGCAGCTCCTGCAGATGATGCAGGTGAAAGTCATGAATACTGGTAAGATGGAAAGGTATAAACACCTGTTTCAAAATAAGCCCAACTTCTCTGCTCATTGACCTAAAGACGTTCCCCCACGGCCCAGGGGAAGTCTGTCAGGCGTTACTAGCACTGATGTGCTCAGCAGCTCCATTGCCCAGGGAAGCACTGAGACTTCACTGGCATCTCATACCTGCAAAGGTAAGAAGACAAGCTCGCCTGCTCTTCCTCCTCCTTAGAACTCTTCTACGTTGTGGGCTGTAGGGCAGCTAGCAGGAATTGGACTTATCTTCTCCTTATGTGCCAAAATCTTGTCTGTTTGAGATGAGAAAACTCAGTCATGTTTGGAATGACCTGAGAAAATTAAGACAAAAGAAAACAAGTGCAGTCAGGGGGAGCTTCCCTCCTTGCTCAACTCATGTCCTGCTGCAATTGCTCAGGCTGGTGTGAAGGTCTCAAATAATGACCAACAGACATGGGCCCAGGAATTATTTCTTTTAATCTGGAGTTCAGATACTTCATGTCATTTTTTTTGTTCTGTATGCTCATTGCTGCCTGGAAGGGGATGAGCGTGTTTCCTGCAGCTGAAGGGACCCCCAGCACATACCCAGCACACGGCTTCTCTGTCGAGCTCAAGTGGGATAGCTTCAGGCACTCCCTGTTACCCTGCTGTGTCTGCTATGGAGGACTTGCCCTGAACTGTGCATGGCTCTTATTTATTTCAAACACTTTAAAGACTGTAGAAAGTATCAAACAAATATTACATGGCTATGACCTATACCAAAGTGATTTTCTTGTGTACAAAGTGTTTTATTGCCAAGTGACAATGGTATGCTTGCTCCTAGACTCAGCCTAAATCTGAAGATTGCTGCTTAATTGGGGAAAAATAACAGGACAGGAATTAAATAACTGGGATGAGGAAGGTATCCCATTAACTGATCACATAGGCCAAGTAATTCAGCTTCAAAATTTGTCATTGTCACTTTCCCAACATAAATTTAGAAAGAACGGTGCTTCATTAAATCTGTAAGGCTCTTCCAGAGTGAGCGGTGACTGACCACTCACAATAAGTTGATTAAACTGTTTCACACTAGAAAGAACAAATGTTGGTGGAGATTAATTGATTTCCTGTTAGTATGTACGCGGGACTGAGTGATGTACTAGAGACCCTTTATCTACATCCACTTCATCTAAGTCAAGTACAACCTTTAGTATGCAATTAATTTCACTTTTTCATTAGTAACTACTATTATAGTGAAGTTAAATACCATAACTGTCCAAGTTATAGTTCCAGTTTTTTCTTCAGTTTACCATGCAGTCTCCAGGTAACAGTTTATTTTATACCAAGCTATACACTTTAAAAATAATTAAAAAAAAAAAAGGGCTGGTGGTAAATAGGACATTTCTCTGTCCCTTCATCTTTGCCAGATATGTTTGACAATGCTCACTGTCTGAGCACTGCTTCTTATCGTTTGCATCTCCTGGATGATTTCTGAGGTCAGAAGACAGGGAAGGATGGAGTGCAATTTTGGATGTCTTTCATTGTGCAAACAGGAGTAGAAGTGTCCAAGAAACCCCTTTTCTTCTCTCTTGCCTTTAAGCCAGCTTGGCAAATATGAAGTGGTTCAGCCAACTGATGCAAAAGAGGTTTAGGCGTTAGACAGGGACATGTCTAAGAAGTACCATTGGCCCTGCCTCAATCTTCATTATCTTCCCTTCTGTCAGAAGGACTTACCCAGCAATGTAGGACCAGCTCCCTGCTATGCCCAGCTCTCGCCCTACAGTGACAACACTGAGCAGCATCTGATATCTGCATTGCTAATAGATCGCAGTCCTGTTTCTCACCCTCAAAGTGAGGTACAAAATAAATAACCTTGATAGTGTGTGAACACCAGATAGTCTCTGTTCTGTGTAGAAAACTTCTCCACTCCACCTCCACAAAATCCTGTAACTCAGCAGTGGGTGCAAAGATTTAATCAACAACAGTCTACAGAAAAGTGTGGGGTTTTTTTTTTCCTAAACTATTCCTACACCTCCTGGCAATATCTGGTCTAAATTTTTTAGGAAATAATTCACTAACTACAGAAATACAAGTTCAGGTGCAGTGAAATTGCATGTAAATTCAGACGAAATATAGCAGTTAGTTTGTTTCTAAAAATGGGGGGAAAGTGAAAAAGATTAAATGGTTCCTTACGGAGTTGAAAAAGTTCCAATATTTGCTTAAAGCCAAGGTTTTGAGACTGAGTTTTATAGGCAGAAGAAGTGTCCATTCTGAATGAATGAAAACTCTGAGGCTGAAGAAAGCCTGGGGCTGTGTGCTGAAAAAGAGGAGAAGCGTTATCACGCAGCTCTGGCCCTGGTGTGGTAATTGCCCTCTGGGCTCTGGCTGGAGGCTCTTTGCTCCAGCTTCTGCCCAAATCCCACGCCGGCGAGGGGAGGGAGTGCTGCTCCCGACGCGCCCGTGCGCAGCGGTAGGGGGTTGGTACCGACTGGCGTCTGAGAAGGCAGGCTCCAGCACTTTCATGACATTATCCCCTATTAGCCCTGAGCGTGGCTGTGCTGAAAGGCTGAGACCTAACAGAGCCGTTCTTGGTGGTTTGTGAGCAGCTCTGAAGGGCTCCTCCAAGTCTGGGCTCTGCAAGCAGCCACATGCTTGGCTGGTGACTGAAATGTTACTTCCACCAGGATGGGTAACGGCACCCTTCAATCTCCTTTCTGCACAGCTAAGCTTTTGCATCGTCTGGCCTCTTCCCATTTACTTACCTAGGATTGTATTGCTCTTCCACCTCACCATCATCTTCAGGCAATGAAGTGTTTTGCCATCTGTAAACTGGCTGGTACTGAAGTCAGATCTTCTATGAATTAGAAGAGGGGACATCTTAGCCTACTCCAAACTGCTCATGCCTTCAGCAAAATTTCAGCTGCATTTGAGGTGTGTGTGACACCTGAAGTGCCTCTCTTCTCTTTGCAGCTGGACCCCGAATGTGCTGCTCACAGTTTGCATTTTTGTCTGCTTTAGTCTGTGTTCCCTCTCTGTGACTGCACTTTGCGCTCTTGGTCTCGCCTCCTGGTGGAAGATGGTCTTGGGGGCTGTTCTGCTCAGGGCACGGGAAGAGGGGAGTGAAATTCCTCTTTTTCAGCTCAGGCAAGCGGACAAGAGCTTGAGCAGCACAAACCCGGGGTCCCACACAGCCCCGTGCCCCTCTGGGAGAGGGTTTAGGCAGAGCAGGCTGATGCACACTTGAGTGTCCGTTTCATGGGAATCTGTCCCAGATTTCCTCTCTGAATTTCGCACTGCTAGGATAAATTTGCCATTTGAAAAGCCATTAGGGACCGTTCAGTCACTGGTGCTGCATTCAGTTCTGGATTCAACCATTTGAATGGAGAAAATTCTGGTAACTCCCTAACTACACTGGCCCTTGTAAAAGTTTTCTGTAAGCTCTGATATCTAAAGGCCAATTTGGAGACAAGACAGGACTGTTTGTACCGCTCCTAAAAACTCTAATTTTGTTTTGGTTTTTAGTGTGCAGAATTGTAAATATTATAATTGTATTAAATTCTTCCTTTAATGAACAAACAGCTGTGTAATTACAGCAGTGTGTTCACACCTCTGTAATGGTTGTTTAAGTATCTTAATTATACACTCTGTTTCCAAGTGTTGGACTCTTCTCTGGGAGTGCAGTCCTGGGTGCCAAACAGTTTGTATGCCCTTAGTCTGGAAATTCATTTTACTTAGGAACAGTGTGAAAACTTGGAGGTGTGCCCAAAGCTGTGATATGTCTTTCTGTCCTTTGATTACCTTGTCTGTACCTCCTGAATAAAAGTCCTCCACAAAGCCCAGCAATCTCTGCAGGTCCCAAAGGCAACTACCAGCCTTTGAGCTCTCCAAAGGAGGTCTTGGGTTGCAAGTTCCCTGCTCTGCCTTGGTGGGTCATGTTATTTGATTTTATTACCACCGAAGGTAAGAGCACCCCAGGTGTTGGGCTCACCAGTTCTCACATCTGGTAGGAGATGGCCTGTATGATTTTTTCATCAACAAGCAGTAAGTGTTTGCCTTGCCCAGCTACACCTGCTGCTCCCCATGGGCTTTGTTCTGGAGGCTGGTAGGATGGAGATCCCCAGCGCATTCTCTGAGCTCTCCTGGGGCTCTCCTCTTGCACTTTAAAACACATCGCCCTCAAGTCAGCTTCCTTGCTTCTCACCAAGTAACAGGGCACATGAGTTCCTTCTCTTGCTTTGCTCCTGCTGCCCTTTCAGTGACGATAGTTGTGCATAACTTGCCTGTGAGGGTCTGCCACATCTTCAGGACTGTTGTAGGAGGCTCCCTGGACGTGCATCCTCCCACGCCAAGAGCCTGACGCAGTCTTACCTTTCTGTTGGGATTTTTTTTTTTAAACACTACACACTATCTTCAGACATGGCATTAGCCTAATGAGTGGGTGTGACAAGAGAAAGATTTATCCAGGTCTTTTTCCTATGATAACACATGCCTTTCATCAGTATTAACTTTCCTAGCACGAAGCACACGGAGCTGGAAGGGGCCTCCTGCGCCATGGAGGCCAGCACCCAGAGAGTGCACACACTGGAGGCCAGCACTCCACAGAGGTGCACACAGAGAGGAACAAAAACATGGGAGCTAAAGCACTATAGCACTATAGTAACTAAAAAAAAAAAAACCAACAAAACAAAAAAACCATTTCAAAATGAAATGACATAAGAGCTATGCCTTATGGCTTAGGAAGGAAATTATTCACAACAGCTGGTTTAAGAGTGAAATTTTCAGTGATTCTGTCTGCAAACAGTGGCGATACAGAGCAACAAATAATTTGTGTATCTGGCAAAAAAATTTGATTATGAGCTCTCTATCCTACTGAATGTGTCAGACGTACCCTTGGGAAATTCCTCATTCTCTGAGTTTGATGTGACTCACCAGACTTTAATGGGCTGCAGCTTTTAAAGAAGTTGTTTGCTGCCGGTTCCAGCTATAGTCATGGCCACACAAAGGTCCTGCTGGGCTTGCTCTTCGCTTCATCCAAAACGCAGGAAGCCCTGATCTCCTCGGGTCCTGCCTAATGCACCTGGAAGAGTTCAACAGTGACATCTTTTTGCCCAGTGCTAAGGGCTCTTGTAGATGTGAGGAGCAGACAGGGATGCTGAAATTGGGAACGACGAGGGAACTGGTCCCTCATCTCCTCATGATGTGTTGGTATATTCACTTGTACTGTTGAATGCCTCTGCGACTCAATGAATGCTTAAATAAGCAAATGACAGGAGGCCCATGCTAATTCTTTTTCTTCTTCTAAAGCAGAATTATTTTTCCTCTGACTCAGGAAACTAACACATGAGCCTGGTTTTTTCCCTTGTAACTGCTGGCTTCATCAGACTCATTTTAAAATAACACATGTCCAACTGAAATCAGAAACAAGCATCAGCAGTGTCCAAACAGTGAATAATAGGTGTAAATTATTTTTAAAATATAAATAACAAAACTTAATCTATCATTTGGCTTTTAGTTTCATGATCAGTTCAAGGGTGGCTGGCAGCTGAGTGAGCTCGGATTCACCTGAGAACAGTTTGTTAGAGATTTCACTGGGAGGAGTTTCAGCGTGTGTGGCTAATGTGAGTTACCACCACGTACATTCAGGCCCTGTTCAGTGTGGGCCTGAGAGCTGCAAGAGACTGAAGTGTGCGTGTAAACCAGAAGGGAGACCCTGGGGCAAGTGGGAGCAGCTCCCCGCAGCAGCCAGCTGCAGGATGAGTGCTCCCTTTGGCAGCTGGATCTGGAGACGTGCAAACGCCTGTACAGAGCGCAGGGGCTGGGTGAGACAACAGTCAGAAGGAGACACAAATACCCGATGCCATAACCAGTGCTGAGCTTGATTGTTACTACTTAACGAACATACTGGAGGGCTGGGCCAGTAAGGAGTGAATAGCCATGTTCCTACTCGCCGTTGGACTGACTCCCCAAAACATGGGTGTTTTTACGAGAGGACTCTTCTTCATGTTCTCTTTTTGGGGAATTGAACTAACTGGGAATAGGTAGGTGCTAAGTCCACGAATGTTTGTTAACCATCTAGTATAAAATGGATGAAAGGCAGTCTGTATAGCATGTTAAATAAGTTTCCAAATAAAAGCAAGATGAATTATGGCTGGAAAGGCAAATGAGATCAGGGATGGGAGTATTTTTAAAAGGGGTGGATTAAAGTATGTTATTTTAATGCAAAAACCAGACAAGTGTGAGGAGCAAAGGGGCATGGCAGGGGAACGGCAAAAGGAAAGTGGAGGATCAGAGAAGGTATATACAGGTGTGACTGGGCAAGTGGAGGGGAGGAGGAGATCAGAAATTTCTCTGTGTCACAGAAGAGGAGGAGAGAGCTGCAGGAGAAGGGGAGCAGCGCAGATGGTGGGGAAAGGCCCCTTTCATCTTTGCAGTCCTTTCCCAGGGTAGGGCAAAACACGGGGCTCTGTGGAGGGCTGAGGCTGGTGAGGGGGGTGCCGAGGTTCAGCTGGAAGGGAAGAGATGCTGGGCTGGAGCGTGGGGCAGAGGGGCCCAGCTTGGCATGGGGGCCGCAGCTTGCCACTGGGCATCACCCCCCTGGGGGTGCTGGGAGGAGAGGATGGGGGAGATGGAGGCTGCGGAGCTGGGGAGCAGCTGCCCTGCATGGGCAGGGACGAGCTCCTGCTGCCGGGGGTGGCTTTGTGCACATCAGCGCAATGGGATGCAGCTCCTCGTGCCAAGGACAGCTTGCACAGAGGCAGGGGGAACGTTTGCCAAGAAAACATGTCCCTTCTCTTTTCAAGAGAGATGTGGCACAGATTTTTGGTGTTCCTCTCAGTGTAAGATATAATAAGGCAACGTGCCAAGGGGAATATCTTTTCTTGGACAGATGTTACTACCAACTAAAGTACACTCCATTTTGTGAATGAACATTTCACTCCCTCAAACATGTCAGAAAGTGATCAGGAAACAGAAGTTGAGCGTGGTCTCCCAGACCCTGAAGCCCCCTGGGGCATCTCCTCACCTCGTTGGGAGGATCATCTCACCACTCCCACCGTTCTTCCATTGTCCTCACTGTGTTTTCTGATCATTAATAAAGAAATACTGTTTTGAAAGAAATCTTTAACCTTTTATAACAATTCACTTAAATCTTCTAGCCAAAGTCAAGCGTGCTGGAGTCTCACAGCCAGAAAGTGAAGCCAGTTCAGACCCGATTTGGGAGTTCCCTGCCCATACTTTAGATGTGCCCAAAAGCTGCGCTGGGGAGCAGAGATCCTCCAAGCCCCCCTCACCCATGGAAACCCCCAGCTCTGGGTGGTGCAGCTGCTCTGCAGGGGCTACCCAAACCCACCCTTGGCCAGCCCGTGCTCTGTCTTGCAGCTGCAGGCTCTGCTTTCCCTTCTCTTCACAGTGCACCGCTGAGAGTACTGCTGCTGTCTCTGCAGGGTCTTCTCCACAGGTCAGGTCCCCAGACATGTCTTCCCAGGGACCCACTTAATTTCCCATTAGAACTCTTTGGCTTGACATTAATTGGAAGTTTGGGGTCAAATATTATTCAGCTGGTTTTAAAACTGCATTCTTTGTTTTCTTGTGAATAACCTGTCATCTTTCATACACTTTTATTACTTTTTGCGAAAGAGAGATATTGATCCCTCATACTGTGCTGCTGAATGCTGCCTTTTCTCAGGGCGATCCCTGTCATCCCCCTTCAATGGCATATGATTAATATGTGCATCATGTCCACTGGGCTATTGATTCCAGCAAATGTGAAAATACATACTGTCGTTGTGTCTAGATACGTTTCCAGGAGGCGGGGAGGAGGCAGCCACCCAAATTAACTGCCTTTTGCTTTGATGCGGAATCCAGCTTTGTGCTTTTCCCTATGGGGAGGGCCGGTGGCAGGTTGCACACTCTTACTGGCAACTGGAGCTTGCACGTATCCCTCGTCAAACTCCTGGGGCATCAGCTTGGCCCTGCCCCATCCCTGCAGTGCTGCTGCAGGCAAAGCTGGTCCGGGCTTCACTGGATGGATGAGTTAGAGCCGGGGGCCCTGGGAGCTGCCCTCTGGCACCGGCGCAGGACAGGACCTGGCTCCATGCCTGGGGACAGGGAGCCAAGCAGGAGCAGGGGGACAGCTGGCCTCAGCCCCTAGCAGGAATAAAGGGGAATCGGAGCCATGTCAGAGCTTCCCATTAGTGTTGTCTAATTGATTCCTGCTGCCCTAAGGGCGAGAACAAAATGAACGTATAGGGGAAAATGCGTCATCCTGCAACCCTACTCTGACTCCCAGCTGCCGCACGTGAAGGCGCGAGGAGCGGGATGGCTCGGCAGGCGCAGCAGGGCTCCCGGGGTAGCGTGATGGCTGCGCTCATGGTAGAGAGAAGGGTTTGGATCAAAGTGTTCATCTGCCTGAATTCTTTTGATATCATCTGTTGCCTGTAACCTTGCCAAATAAGACAACAATATGATTAGCCTGCAAAGACAGCTTCATCCCACTGTCAAAAGCTTCTCATTAGTGAGATCAGAGATGAAGCCCGAGATTTATATTTCAGTAAGTCTTCCCACAATGAGGTGAGAACACCAGTATGACCCCAAACACATGCTCTAACACTGTGAGGAGGCAAGAACTGCAATTCAGCTGAGATCTGAGGGTCCCATAATTTGCCAGATTGGACATATTGTAACTCCAGACTCATTTGCAGAATTAATTATGCCACATTTGCAAATCACTGTAAAACCATTTTCATCTGCAGAAAAATTATTGTGATATTTCCTCTTGCTCTCAGTTCTGGTAAAAGCAAATTTTCACATCCTCCCTCTAAACAGACTTTGCCAGAAAAACATTTTCCAGAGTGATCTGTGCAGCACTCCCATACTCATCTTAACTCAAACCTGGACCATGAATGCCACAAGCATCTTTGTTGTTTTGTCTTTTGGTAGATGGTGAACTCGAGTTGGGGACAACGTCTCCCCACGCACGTGCGACGTACGAGGAAGCCCACTGGCTTTGTGCGCTGTGGATGGGGAGCATGGAGCTCGCTCAGCCGCAGACAGCGCAGGCCAAGGGCAGCGCCAAGGCACGCTTCCCGCCGGCAGTACTTTGCCCGCTCTGTGAGGCTGTGCGCGAAGTGCTCTATGAGAGCCGACAGCTTAGACAAAACCCAATGTTTCTATTCTTCATTTGCTTGAAGTTTAGGAAAGAGTGACCCAGGACTTCAATCAGGGTTATGTCTATTTGGGAGCCGATAAAGAGCTAAGGAAATAAGCAGACACACTTTGCAACAATCTTCTCGGAACAACGTGGGGATAATGCATAAAAAGCTTACAGGAATAATGTATCCAAAGATGCTTTTCTATCGTTACTTAATCTACGTTCATATAACACTGGGAGGCTTTTTAAACAACTTAGGTTGATGGAAACCGTTATATTACACCCATGCATCTCCATGTTGTTCCTTGCTCTCTAATTTCCGGTTACAAGGTCAGTTACCTTAAATATTCCTAGCATTCTTTTCTTGCTAGATAATTTCTCTGTCTTCAATAACTCCTATACTTACAAAACCTGACTTATTTGGAGTAGATTAGTGCTATTTCTATTCTTTTTCTTTGTGCCTCTATGAAAGCAATATGTACCCGTCCTTCAACTTTTAGATCAGGCTCCAAAGGACTTTCAGGAGCAGTTCCCAGATATGAATATTCAAGTTTATTAATTCAGAATATCCCATCTCAAAAATACCCAGCAATATTAATTGAAGATTCTTTGCCTCTATGAGTGCCCTCATGTATGCATGCATTAACTGGGATACTTATAGAAAGCTGACACATGCAAAGCTAATCCTATTAATTAGAGGAATGTTCCCTCAAAGTCATCATTGTGCAGTGGCTCTCCAGAGCTGGTGTCACCTCCTCAGGTCTCCATGCTGTCTTCTGTCTGTCTCAGGCACCGTCCCATCCCCGACTGTGGGCAAGAGATGATGTCAAGGGCAAGAGGAGCAAGCTGAACATATAGTAGCGATTCCTCAAAGTGCTTTCTGAGACTCCAGCAACTTGTAGTACTGACTTCTTCAGCCAGAGAGGAACTCCTCATCTTTAAAGTGGTTTTATTCTTAAGAATAAAATCACCACAACTAGACAAATATGGGGGAGGGGGGTGGTGAAATTTACTCTTATTTGGTAGTCCATTAATAAACTATTGTCATGCATTTTTGGGAAAGTAGGCATAATATGTTAGGCCAAAAGTAGCTTCTGGCATTGAATTAACAACCCAAAACTAGCCTAATATCCTGAAAGGGCATGGGCTGTCCTGGCTCTCTGCAGCCACTCTGCTCTTTGTATTGTACACGTCTGCAGCTACGTTATGGGCGAGTGTCTGCCTCCACTTGTGCAAGGGTTAAAGTGAACATTGTCCTTGTTTTGGGTCCTTCAGCTTCAATTCACCTCTGTCCTGAGTAATCAGAAAACGGGGAGAAGACAAGTTAGCGTTTCTGAAAATTATTTATGCCTGGTTGGTATTATTGGGCACTTCTTGCCACATTCGTAATTTCTCTTGATCAAAAATTTTCAATTTTTCTCTACTAGAAAGCAGACATATTGACTGCTTAGTGTCTGTCTTAAGATATATAGGATCAAACTTGCCTAGTACTCTCTAGGTAAACTATAAGCATGTAAATGTAATTTTGGTTTTCATACTTACTTAAGCAAATGCTTATGATTTCTGGGGCTGTTTCCAAGTTCAAGAGAAATATTTTTATTTATTTCAATGCACTTGATGAATTAGGGCCATGCTAAGAAAAGTGCTTGGTTCTCGTGAGTTTTTAATTAAGTTTCAAACTAAACTGACTATTTACCATGCTTAGTGTGGGATTCATGCACGTGGCTCCTCACACCTTTCTAAAAATCAAGCTATGTACAACCGACAGAGACATAAAGATGACCGTGAAGCATTAAGCATTTGTTGCTTATGCTTATTTGGGTGTTGCTTATGCTGATGGTCTTATTTCATCGCCTGCCTTCAGAAAGAGTAATTTAGGATTTGTAGGGAGTGCAGAAGCCATTCCCCCTCCAGCCCCCCTCCTCCTCCGGCTCAAAAGAAACCGTTGTTATCAGAATTTCTGCAAAGGAATTAGAATGATGAAAAATGAGCCCACTGAGTCAGTATGTTCAAGCTCTGGCTGATACAATTCACGTACAAATCAAAAACAACCTTCTTCAGCCAAGATCCTTTGACAGAGATGAGCACTATGCACAGACTGAGGAACAGATCTTCACGGTGAGTGATTACATTGCTCTGGCTGTGATAAAAGAAGGTATCACTGGGAAAGATAAACTCTGCCAGTCCTGGAGGCCTGCATGGACTCTGAAATGGCTGTCCTGCCTCACTGGCAAAGGCTCATGAGCGCAGGAATGGGAATGCTATGCAGGCGAGCAAATTTCTCCAATTTATCATTTTTTTGTTTTGAGAAGGAATGAAAACAACTGAAAATCTGTCTCTAAAAAGTTCTCAGATAAATTATTTATATCGGGGATTGTTTTCAGCCCCTAGAGACTGTAAAACATGAAAGGCTGAGTTCATCGAACTCTGCAAGGACAGGCTGGCGGTGCTGGCAGTGGGCATCACCTGGCCTGGAGCTCCACGTCAACCCCAGGAACAGGCGCAGGCAAATAATTGTCGGTATCTGACACCGGTGCAGTCCTGGGCACGGTCCGGCACGGCAAACAGAGGAGTCGGTGCAGGTCCTGGGCACCTTCTTCTGCACCAGCCCTCAGCAGGAGCTGCACCACCTCGGCGAGGCCTCCCGGGGAGGGGGTTTAGCGTGGCGGCTCTCCCACCCGCCATCCCCCGCGGCCCCTGTAACTCTCTCAGGGGCTGGAAGGGGGCTGAAACTGCAAACAGCTTTTTTTTCTGCTCTGTTCCTCAGCTTGTGTCTTGCGCTGCTGTGCATCACCCCATCCCCACAACAAGCCACTGGTCTTCTACTGGTCTGATGTCAGGAATGCCACCAGGTCGGGTCAGGGCCGAGAGCCAGCCTGACGCTGGTGCACGGGGGAACGCAGGGAGAGCCCGAGACCTGCTGCCACCGGTGTGCTTTGCCAGCCCTGCTGCACAGCACGGTGCCTGCCTCTCACCCGCACCCGGTTCTCAAACAGACAGGTTTTAGAAACCTGATTTCAGAAAAAAAATGGTACTGAGAAGTGTAGAGAAAATGTCAAGATTAGCTCAATTTAAGCCGTGAGCGTATCTATATGTTCTTGCTTAACTTTTTAAGAAAACAAAATGAAATCATATTCTTGAATATTCTGCCAGAAATAGTCGGTGAACACTGGAATTCAATGTACCACAGAAGAAACTTCTATTATCTTTAAAGCATGTTAAAATAGCATTGGTAGACAGTGGTTAATACCAGTTTTACACAAGATGAATGGGAAAAGGAGAACTTGAAATTTCACACAGCACTGAAAAGAAAATACATTTCTGATATCTTAAAGCAAATACTGGGTCACTTCCTGCAGCACAGTAATTCAGAAATAAAATGGGTCTCTAAAAGGAACAATGGCCTCCTTTTCTCTGGAGGAAATGTTCAGTGAATCCTTCCCCATTTCCAAATGTGCAAGGGTCGAACTGGTACCTGCCCTTATTGTGCACTTTCTGTAGGAGGCTGAGATTGCTTGCATGAGCTCACAGGTGTGGGAGGCTTTGAAGACTGCTTTGTACAGTATATTCTGCCAGGAAAAGCAAACCTTTGGTATTCCTCCATACATGGTTTTGTACAAAAGGCTTCTCAGGGAGTTGAGCTGAACCTGCACTATGAATGGTTTGAACAATTATTATTATTATTTTTAAAACTTTATTACCAGAACTAAACCTGAGCTGTTAATTCAGAGTTTCAAACAGAAGGAACATAGCCATGCACAAGTTTAAACTCAACCAAAAGAATTACTGTACATCTCCCCAGTTCCGCTTGTCTTTTTTTTTTAAAAAACACTAAAATACTTCTCAAGCTTGGAAGTATTTTAGCATCAGACTTACTGACAGGAGCACTTCCTTCAATTATATTTTAGTCATCAAAGAAACTGTGAGCCTAGTGTAACTAGGTAAAAGCCCTTCAAAATGAGAACCTTCCTTGATGGGTCTCGTTCCTGATCGGAAATGCTTTTTTGTGGAAGCCTGCAGACCTTGCCGTTCGTAACAACATAATGACACTTAATGACATTTTTCTTTGCATTGCTGTTTCACAACAGAAGCGTGTCACCGGGGAGTTCAGTTACACCGCACCGCAAACTGACCAGAAAGCTGGTGGGAATGCCTTGTCGTTGGTTTGCTTAGAAAGTGCTTCTGCCAACAAATCACAGGCTGTTTCATTAATCAGTCTTCATAGAAAACAAGGCTTGTTTAAAAAGTGTGAGGGTGGATTTAGATTAGATATAAGGAATAAATTCTTCACTATGAGGGTGATGAGGAAAGGGCTGCCCAGAGCAGTTGTGGATGCCCCCTCCCTGGAAGGGTTCGAGGCCAGGTTGGACGGGGCTTTGAGCAACCTGGTCTAGTGGAAGGTGTCCCTGCCCATGGCAGGGAGGGTTGGAACCACGTGATCTTTAAGGTCCCTTCCAACCCAAACCATTCTATGATTCTATGACAATATGATGAAATAAGAACTGCATCCTTGGACAAGATAGATAAACATTATTTTCAGGTCAGTGAAAACTGGGCATATTAATAGACAGTTCCTGATTACTGCCTGCAGAACTGATTTGCTCTGCTTTGTTTCACCTGAGGCAAACTGAGAAGTAAACCACGAGAGCCAACGGAGAGCGTCCTCCTTCCACGGGCCACCAGACCGCGCGGTCCCCGTCATGCAGATCAGGTCAGGCCCCATCCCCATCAACACGCCTGGCGTTTCGGTGTCCTGGGTGACTCCGGGGACCACTGGGCATGGGGGACACACGGATTCAGCAAGGAGAGGCAGCAAAGAGGTCTTTGGCTTCTATTCATGTCTCCCTGATTACTAATCAAGATCTGCTAATTAAGAGATGCCAGGTTTAATAGAGAAATCAGTGCAAGGCACCAACACCTTCCTGATCTGAGTCTGGGAGTTTTCCACGTCAGGGGATGGTAAGAAATAGGCGGTGGAAGAGCTCTTACCCCTGGGGAGCCTCACTCCCCGACCCAGACACTGGGCTGCTGGCAGGCAGAGGGGAAAATAAGAGAAACGCCCAGGGGGGCTCCTGCAGGCCAGCAGGCACTGGGAGGGGGGTCACGGCCACCGGCCAGCAGCGGGATGTGTCCAGGTGCTGTCCCAGCTCCCCCACCATGAGCTAGCTCTGTTCCTTCCACTGTCCCAAGCTCAGCAGGAGTCCTTCGGACACCAGCGCTGAGCACAGCCTAATTTCATTAGAATTGCAAATCTTAGTGAATCTTGCACTCAGGAGTGTGACACTGAGGGCACTAATTCCTGGTAAAGCTAGCATTTGCAGCTCCAGAAACAGAGTTCCCAGACAAAGACCATTGATTCCCCTTTCAGCCCTGCTTCTACACACGCGAGCTATATCCAAGTCTCAGTTGTGCACACACGTCTAAGTTCAAGTTGCTTTAAGTGTTCAGTTCACTGTGTGAGAGCACAGTTCAAACACTTGTACACTTTATTTCTCAGATTATTTATGACATTGTATTTGGTTTAGTTATTCACTTGCAATTGCAAAAGTAGAAGTGGTTGGAAGTTTATTGCTGAAACTCAGTTTTTGTCAAAATACACTGGTGCATTGAGACAGAAATGTGGAACTGTTGAAAACTGTTTGTTTTCAACTGATTGTGAGTACTCGTTTGCTTGCAATATTCCTGAGAACTGTCCGGTTTGTCCTTCAGGAACACTGCGGGAAAGCTCAGGGTCTCTTTCAGCAGCCAGTTTTCCTTGTTCTTAGAGAGCCCTTCCTAATGCCCAACGTGAATCTTCATTGCATGACAGACTGTTGCTTGTTGCCATTTTCACCATGGGCCTGAGGAGCAGACCGTCTCTTCTCTTCAGATTTTTAAATATCTGAAGGCTGTTGTGTTAGCCCTTCTCAGTCACTGTCTTTTCTGGAGTGGACAACCTCAGAGCTAATCAGCTTTGAGAAACGACCTGTTGAGAAGCTGTCCCAGGTTTCGCTCCGAGGGGTGGGGATGATCAGCCAAGATAAGAGAGAGCTGCTGCACGATGCTGCGCGTTGTAGAGCCTTTGGTCCTTCCTCTGTCCTCTCTGCCTGTGCCTACGGGCATCGACAGGTATCGCCGTAAACTCTGGCCCTTCAAAATACCGTTTTCTGTGCTTCACCAACAGCCAATACGTCACCAAAATTTGCATGAAATAAAAGCCACTAAGTCTTAACTTCAGGTGAGTCAGATGCCCTATTCCCATGACTACTGACTACTACTGAGTAGGCAATCTTTTTCTATTTTTTAATAAAAGTTTTCAAAAGATGTTGCTTAACACAGAGCAGAGCAAAGCCACGTGTAATTAGCTGTAGAGCAAATGAGGCCATCCAATTCACAAGAGTGTTGATTTCCACTTTTCAGAAGCGCAGCACTTCAGCACAGGATATTCATCTCTTGTAAGAAAGGTTCAAACTCTGTATAGCAGAATCCTGCTGGGATTTGGCAACTTATTTCCATGAGCTGATTGTCAACCGTGGTGGAATTAATGATAGTGTTATGAACAACGTACATCTGCACATTGCCTCTTGATGTGTTAGGCATGCATATATCACACTTGCAATGAAATTAATTACAGAATGACATGGGATCCTCATTATAAATATAACACCACGTTAGGCACTCCTGTCAACTATTTAAGGTATGTCATAGTCTCAGCAAACCCATTTCTTTCAAGATTTTGCAACTTGTTTCAAATTCCTAAACATATCCTTCCATTTAAACAGTTTGTATAGTTAAAGTGATTGACTTGAAAAATAATTTCTGCTCCACCGATGGTGACATCTTCTGTGTTTTCACATTCTTTTGAACTGTTTATTGTAAAGCCTTCTCCCCGTTGCAGTGCTTATTGCTTCACGTTTTCTTACGCTGTTCCCTTATTACTTAAATTATTTTCCCTTTGCATCCCTTGCCATCATAAGGATCCAGAACAAACTGGATATGTAACAGAGTCTGTAGCTAAACATGTTTCCTACGAGAGCTCTAAGATGGAAAGAAAAGGTGGCATGCACCTACCCTCGCCCAACAGCTATTCATTTTGTCAGTATGTTAAATAGGTATCTAGTTAAATATATATAGTCAACCTTAATAAAGAATTTAGGCATAGAATTACGCATCATTGTTTAATATTACTTAATAGGATTTATAGGAGGTCATCAGTTATGCCGCATTAATGGAATTCAGCACCACAGCAGAAAGCTGCCCTCCACTTTACACAGGTAACCCTCAACCGTTCAACCCTGTGGTTGCCCCCTCCTCGCAGGCGGCCACAGCGCGGCCTTCACGTTCAGTCCGGTTGTCGGGTGTCGGAGGCACAGGCCTGCACCTGCTCATTAAAAACTAGATATTCAAAATAAAAATAGCTTAGATCATTCATATGGTGTGAAAGTATGCAAATAAATACATATCAAAGTTATTGATTCAAAAAAGAGTGCATAGCAATGAGAGTTTGAAAGACAAGAATATGTCTCACTATCCTGAGAAGGGTGTGAGCTTTTATAAAATAATAATCCATCATTATGAGAGTAGATGTTTGAAATAGTATAGAACCAAATAGAGCAGATACAACAGAACTTTTAAACATTCAGGTGTAATTAAAGAAAAATAAATACAGATCAACTAGGCTTCATACCCAATTACTTGCTTAGAGAATATTTCCTGTTTGGTCAAGAGGAACCACAGGTAATAAATCTGAATTATTAAAGAGTTCTTAATTTGGCAATTGCGCAACAGTAGCACAGACCAATGACTATGGCAATATTGCACACAACGCAGTAAGAAATATTAATGATCATTAAGAGAAAATTCAACCCGATATTTTGATACTTGAAAAGAAAATACTTTCCTCATGTAAACTAATAATAATTTTGCAATGCAGCAGCCTGCTTACAGTGACACTCTAATTGTCCCTCGTCTCTTTGAAAGGTAACCTTTCCCAATGGAATCACAGTTAACTTCTAAATTGTTGAGATTTAAATACCTGTCTGAAGAGTCAAGGATTACTGGGTGTTCTTGCAGATGCTCTGTCAGGCTGGTTTCAGGTGTGCGTATGGCATTTTGAGCCTATGCCTTAAAACCCTTCTGATCTGCAAGGGAGGCTTGTCAGATGGAGATGTGAGGATAGGGTTGCTCCTTTTGTAGAACTGGACACGGGGAATTTTTAAGCTGAGCTCATTTGAATTTATGGCTGTCAAAGTAAGTAACTTGCCCTTCTTCAGCTGCATTGATCTTGCTGGAGAAAAGTGAACAGAAAGGTATTGCCAGAGGAGAAATGCAAATGCCACCAGTAAGGAAAAGCAAAAAAGAAAGGGAGTGTGAAGAACCAGTTGAGGAGCACGCCGGGGGGTGTGTGTGTGTGTGTGTGTGTGTGTGTGATTGGGAAGTGTGGAGCAAGGACTGAGCAGGCACTCGGACACAGAGCACCAGGCGCGACTCAGGCACCGTGTGAGTCTGGGACAGCAGCCTCTGCTGCTCCCCACGCGGGACGGGAAGTGACAGCACCCCGGGGGTTGGATCCAGCGCTCGCTGTAGTCGGGAACGAGACTAAAATCATGACAGCATCAAAACCACGGTGAACTAGGAAAGTTTTGTCTCACTTTAGTGTGTTCTGGCCTGGGTCCGAGTTGCCCCGTGGGCAAAACCAAGCGAACGAGGGGCCCCGGGGCGAGCGGCGGGTCCCAGGGCAGAGCCCTGCGCTGGGCGGGCGGCCCCGGGGCACCCTGGCAGCCAAAGCTGCCGGCCGCGGCTGGTGCCCCACACATCGCAACCGTGTGCGGCAGCTGTAATTCTGGAGAGGACTATTTTATTTGGCACAGAATACTTTTTTAAATGGCTCACTTCGCGGTGCCTTTTCAGCCTTAAATTATGCTGAACAACAACAAGCAAAATTAACTTGTATGCAGAATTTTCATGATTAATGTTATGGTTGTACCAGCCTGTAAGTGCACCCTTAAGACAGGATCATTATTTTCTTTATGAGACCCCCCTCTCCTGTTTTCAGGTATATATATTTTATGCTTCTGTAACTGAACACCACCTTCTGTTTGGAGATAAACTGCACACTCTATTAGTCGGTAACGTGTGTCAGTGCTGTTGGCTGAGTGAAAACCCTTACGTTCAAAAGCTGATACCAAAGAATAAAAATGAATATTGGGTGGCTTCTCCACACTGAGTTTTAGTTATTGACTGAGTTACCGGATGAAAGAGCGAGTGTTTCCATGCAGCCCCTCCGCGTGGGAGATGGGGACGGGCCAGGGCAGGGCAGGCTGCCTTTGGCCACAGCGCGTTTTTGTGCAACTGTGGCTGGCGTGGGCCAGGACTTTGCCTGCTGCTGGTTTTGCTCTGGGTTTCTTGCTATTGCCAGTAATGTCCAAAAGTCAGGACAACAGACTATATTTTTCTGAGTCACTGCTAACACTGAACAGCGCTGCTGTTTGCACTGTGGCTTATGCTTTTCCTTTTAATCCATTTTTACATTTGGAATGAGAAGGTGACAGAGGAGTGACAAAGAGCACTTATTAATTCGTTTTATTGTTTTGTCTGAGGATCTCCACGTAACATCTGGGCTACAGCAAGTAATAGTTGGGCTTATCAATACGGGTGGGACTGCTATGTCCCTTCTTACAAGTGCCCTGAAATGAAGCTTTCCTGCTAACCCTGAGCGAGCCCCGGTGTGAGCGCCTCTGATCTGAAATCTACTTGAGGACAATCAAGGTTGTTTAATTCCTGAGCAGCAGCTTTGCTGCAGTAATTGATTTGTTCGTGAAACCACAGTTTCAGGGAAGCGCTCCTTGCCGTCTCCCCAGCTGACGTGTCGCGTTGTGCCAGACTGCGGCTGTCACGCTGCGCTGTATCACAATATGATTTTCAATGGCAACGTATCACCAGCTCCAAATGATTGATGAAGGAGAGGCTAAAAGAAAGGCATGGAGAATGAGAGCTGTAGAATGCTGCTTTCTGTGAAAAGCTACAGAAAATTTCATGGCAAAATATGTTGACATTCCAATGAGTTCTTTTTATTTTACCTGGAGACCTGGTATACTAATTGAAACTTCAAGAAGTAATCTTTTCTGAACAGTAACGCAATGTGCTCAGGATGTAATGTTTTTTCAGTACAGCCCATCCTCTAAATAACATTGTCAAAGATATGTGAAGCAGCCAGAGAGATCTTTATGGTGTATGCTAGCCATAAGCTTCGACTATCAGAAAGCTATTACAGCAATTTTGAATTAGTTGCCCTTTATCACTTATATATAATCTGTGTATTACAGAAATGGATGAAGGCTTAACGGGAGCACTGATAGCCTAGTGATGGCACATATTTTCAACATGTGTAAAAATACATATTTTCAAAAAACCTTCTATTTTGAAGTACTTAGAAACAGAGGCATGATGGACCCTGGGTGGGGAGAAGCAATGCCTTGCAAGCAGGGGTGACAGAAGAGACATCTCGCTGCCTTCTCCAGCTGCTGTCTGGGATGTTGCAGGGTAGGCAGGGGCATAAGACACCAGCTGAAACAAAGCAAGGTATGATCAGGGAACGCTTTTGACCATGAGGATGGGAAGATGCTGGAGCAGAGCCCTGGAGACGCTTCAGATCTCTGTCCTTGGGGATATTCAGACTGGACAGGCCTTGAGGAACCTGGCCAAATTTTGACATCAGATCTGACCTCCAGACTGGCCGTATTTGAGCGGAGGATTGGAAGGGCTGTCTTCCAGAGATATATACACATATTGTGTACATGTTATACATGCATTATACAGGCTTATATAATTATTACACATTTATATATTTAATATATACGTGCATACATTTATCATGTTTCCAAAACCACAGTATTTTCGTCAATATAAATCATCAAATATTCCAACCCGTGGCATCCTGCTGACAGCTTCAATACTCAAGGCCACCTTTTGAGATTGTCCCAAGCTGCCTCTATACTGGAAAGACCTCAGAAGTTTTTGCTATTGAAAAATGTAATTAGCACAGCCTGAATATTTTACTGGTATCTTTCACAAAAATGTAAAAGAAAACATACTAGAGCCTGATATTCTTCCCTACAATGCTCCCCACTAAACCCCCTTTCTCTGGTAACGCCTGTCTCTCGGAGTAACACAAATTCATTTCCTATGGGGCTGCCTATCAGGTTCGCTAAGGATTTTCAGACAGATGTGATTTTGAGAGTGTCCTTTGCCTAGAAAATCAGCTCTCAGCTTTGTTGGGTATGACTTATCTTCAGTAAACACATGTTGCATGTTAAATCCATGTCCTAAATTATTCTTTTCTTCTAAATTGCTTTAACACCTTGCATGTTGTTCAAGCCGCATTCACAGACCGGTAGTTGCCCACATCGATCAGAAAACACCAGCCTTGACGTGAGATACTTGTTAAGGACACTTGCTCCCAGACCTCCAGCTGGAACATTTTAATGGAATGGGGACACTTTTACTTGTGTTTAACCCATAACTATAATATTTTAGAACTTCCACTAGTGATCTCGTGGCTTGCTTCGTTTCAGTTCATTTTATTCCTCATTTCTAGACAGTGCCTATAACTCAGGGTGTTTCTGATTTTCCTGAAGGGAGTCATCATTCACTCACAGCGATTTCTAATGGATGGTTTGTTGTACAATTTCCTTTTTATGATGACTATCTATCTGGAGTGTGCATATCACCGTTATTTCCTTTAAACCGTTTTGAAGAGTGTTTGCTTGTAAATAGATCAAAGTTGTAAACCCCGAGCTTTCTGAGATTTTGTGGCAGTTATGTTGTTTTAATTTTCCATGTAAGGATTACAATAATTACTCCACATTTATCCAGCACAGAAGTGGCACAGAATTTGGAAGCTCGTTAACATCTCTAACACGGAGCATTTGTGCCCATCTCATGCCTTACGTAAAATGGAAGAAACAGGAAAAGATAAATCACAGATTTTTACAGCTGATGTACCAGCTGTGTTTGTGATGGAAGACAAAGCAATCTTGATCGCTCTTAATACGACTGCGCATAGCAGGGTCAGGCACTCGCAGGGGAGCTGACAGGCAGAGCACCCTGTTACCAAAGGACAGCTGAATCTCGGCATGTAAAAGTGCAAACCAGAAAGAAAGCAGTGAGACCAAGCCCGTAGGAAAGCCTTGAGTCTCAGCCTACTGAGCCTCTAATCCCTTCCCCAGGAATTGAGCTCATTTGTAGCGGTCCGTGCTCCGCATCAAACCATCAGCAGACACAGACCCCTTAATCTCGGAGCATCTTTTCAAGGTACTTTCTGCTTTAGTGAGAGACAACTTCTGTTCATCCTCTGATGCTGTCTGCCAGAGGGCAGAATTTTGGACAGTGCTTGTCTTTGGAGATTTTGTGTGTTTTCTCAAATTACTGCAGAAATCAAGATTGTCTGATGAAAGCTCTGAGGCTGCTTTCAATTGGTAGAAGTGAGATGAGAAGAGGGCAGATTCTCTTTCTGCAAGACAGTCTTGGGAGCTGCTGATCTCTGCACAGCTGAAGCCAACCCAGCGCAAAATCTGATCTTCCTTCTCGGGTTCCCCCTCCTGAGGACATCTCTGCTGTCGGCAGAAGTCTTGGAGGGGAGGATATTCTTCTCCTCTCTCATTCTTTCTTTTTTAGTACATGGAACATGGTCATCCTTTTTAAAGGAAGATTTGTTGTTGTATCTCTAATTATTAAATGCCAGGCAGAGATTCTTTTACCGCTAAATTTTCAGAAAGATGCGTAAAGACTCTGCAGCTAAATGCAATCCAAACGTCGATATTTTAAATATGTAGTGATATTCCCAATAATCAGTAGAAAAAAAAGTAATCAAATAAAACAGCATTACATTATTTTCACTTACTGGGCTGCCTGGGAAGTGTCACTACCACAGTACAGTGAAATATTTTTAAAGACTGGAGTGAATTGGCTTGATTGCTGCAAACAGGACTTTTAGGCCAGGATCCCGTTCATAGCACAGGAGCAGTCCCATTCTGTCCTGGGCAAACATTTCACATGTGGCTATTGCTCAGCACTGCAAGACCATGCCTTTGCCAGAGGAACAGGTTTTCTTCTCACACCTGAGGGAGCTTCAGTAGTTTAACAGCATCAACACCATGGGTTGCTGGGCTGTCATTCAAGGAACCTCCTTCTTAACGCTGATAAATAAATCACCTTCTCAAAGAGAGGCTGACATACAGCCTTACCCCTTGCCCTGTGATACGATGGATAGAGGGGCACTTAAAAAACAAAAATTGAAAAGAGAGAAGGAAAGGACATCCTATGTGTGAGCTGCAGCTTTGTTTTGTTCGACAGCATCGCAGATCTGCGTAACTGTTGCTCCCATGGGGATGGATAGAAGAGCTGTGAGATCTTACCCTATCCCAGTTGCCCATTAACCTGCAAACAAAGTGGAAATATTAATTACTAATACCCAGTCTTACAAGGTAAAGAACCTACAAAAGTCACGCAGAACGAAAATTTCAGTTAGAAACGCCTGCTGCCTCTCTGAGCCGGCTCCCACAGGCGATGCTCCATGCGATCTCGACATCTTTTGCAGCACTGTTGGAGGCCTGAGAAGCAGCAACAGGACTGCCATACCACAGCATATCAGCTCTGCTTTGCATGCCTTAAATGAGGTGTAGGATAATTTGAGCATAATGTATTCAAAATTTCTATCAGCTTTCAGTGGAGATGAGCAGCAAAACAATGTGCTACTGGCATAAATGTAAAGCAGCATTTTATTCACTGGAGAGGGAGAGAAAAATCTCTCCAAGCATTTAAATCCACATTGTTCTTCCAGGTGATATTTGTATATTGAAAGAGGATTTACACATGGCAATCCAAATACAGAGAGAGGTGCCATTAACCCTAGGAAAGCACAGTAGCCAGGAAAAGGTCTTCCCTTGGATTTATGCATGGTGAATAAGAGAGCTGCTGTGGCACTTGTTAAAGGCAGTGCAGCATCTTCCAGGTCGGTGATTTGAACGTGGCCCGTCCATTCAGTCACAGCTGCATAAGCTCTTCCTCTTAGTAGTCGGCCTTGCTGCAGGTTGTCAGGAACAGTTTTAGCAATTAAGCTTCTCCTGAAATACCAAACACTATGGGGTCTTGAAAAGAAAACGAGCACATAGCCCCTTTCCAGATAGAGAGATTGAGTTTGAAGTCCACTATGAGCTAAAAGCCTCATTCTCTTGATTGGCTAAATCTTTAAATCCTAGAGTGTTAAATGCCCTGAGAAAGGAAAGCAAAGCTACTATTAATAATTCTAATGGCTAAAGAGCATATTATTTTCAAGTGGCTTGTTAATCAGCACGGGGTCTGCCTACAGCTACTGCAATCAGTCATCTTTCACCAGTAGTAGCTAGTGTCTTAATAAGAAACAACGAGGCATTCAAGGGAGCTAAAATTGTTCAGACTAAAAGGAAGTTAACAGAAATGATTAACCAACTTGGCTAAAAGCCATTGAACAAGATGGGAATGCTACTGAAAGGGCAGATCATAAAACCTCGATGCAAACAGATAAAGCCAGAGAACAAGCTTGTGAGAATGGCTGTTGCAAAGCTGCTTACCTCTGATGAAATTCTTATCAGGAGTTCCAAGCGGGAGGAAGGATTTTCTTTCACAATGCATCTGGTAATTGCTTAATGAGAATGGGTGCATTTTTCTACTTTCCTTGCCAGACCAAAATTTGTGTCCATTATTCACAAGCTAGCAGGAAAAGATTAACCGCTGCTTGTGTCAATGACCAGTCCTTGTTCCTTTTTCACCAAGTCGCTTTACACCATTTTAAGGAGAGAGCAAACGGAGGTGCATCCCAGGGCCTGCTGGCACACGGTCCATGAGCCGGTTGTCCCTTGGCGTCCCGGGGAGCACAGGCCATGCTCTCCCCGCAGCTGAGTTCTGGGTCGTTCTTTGCTCATTTTGCCTCCTTGGTAACTCTTTTTTCTGTGGCACAGCATAGCACTGCCTCCCAGAAATCAGTCATAAGGATAGCTCCAGCATAGGATTACAAAGCTCAGAGAAAACAAATGGATAAAACAAATCCCAGAAAAGTAATGACCTACCAAATATAACATCACAACCCAGAGGAACCTCGCTAAGAACCAAGCTAAGAACCAAGCACAGCATCTGAGGAAGGAACGAGTTACGGTTAGTGCTAATTTATAAATAGAAATGACATTGTTATTGTTATTTAATTACTGCTCTACCCTGAGCCCTCGATCAGCAATTCCCTGACCCTCCTGGTCCCGAGAGCTGGCAAGCTGCGCCCCGAGGCTGCCGTGGCCCCCGACCCGCCCCGCCAGATGTGGTGAGCACCGGAGTATCCATGGGCAGGGGAAGAGAAAAAGTTTGAAGAAATTGCCCAGAAGTTGTTTAATTAAACAATTTGCAAAAACTATTATTGCAATCGCCTTAGACAGGCTCCAGTTTGTGTAAGTTATTCAACCTTGCATGAAGGCTGAATGAATGAAACTAATTAGTTTGAAGCTTCCAGCTTTATTAGAAACGTTCTATAAACACAACGGCAATACAAAGGGCTGTCCAGTTCCCCAGTGCTCAAATATATAGTTGTGCCACCTGTGCCATGAGCCTGTGCCCCCGCGGCACCTTTCTGCCCCATCCCTGCTGTGCGGAGCCCGGCCCCAGGCGGGTGCAGCTCCCCCTCCGCACCCCCTGTGCCCGCTCTGCCGGGCTCCACACCTCTCGGGAGGAGCCTGGCCCCCCCGTGCCCGTGGCCACAGCCCCCCGGCATGGCTGGGCCCCGCTGAGCCCTGTGGCACCGCAGGGCCGGGCAGGGGACCCCGCCACGGGTGGGCAGGGGGCTCGCTAGTCCCCAGCCGCGGGGGCTGGAAGAGCACCCGCCGGCCTCCCCACCAGCGCCTGCGGCCACGGGGCTGACTGTGACCGAACGGACAGCCTTCCCCCAGATCAGCAGGGCCTCATGGCAAAGTACAGACAGATTTTCTACGATGCACTTTTTTTCTCACTTTTTAATTGTTTCTTTAATTTTGAATCTTTTTATAGCTAGTCAGGAACAACTACATTACCATTTTAGTTTTACTTACAATTTTTTTTTTTAAGTTGGTTTTATTACATTCCCAGACTACTTTCTATAGAATAACAAAAAAACCCCCAACCTGAAACCAACAGCTTTGGTTAAAAAGCAGTTCCTTATAATTTATAATTGTTACCATCATCATTATGTTATGATCAGAATTACGATTATCAGCGGCTTGACTAGGGTGAAAAGCATCCTGGATGCCATAGGATAACAAAGGCAGATGTTGCAGCTTTTAAAAGATGTACCTTGACACATCTGCAGGGAAAAGCACCAACTTGTGAAGAATTGTCCTCTCACCAGTGCTGTAGAAAGAAAAGACAAAGCATTGTATGAACAAGACAAAGAATGGAAATAGAGAATCAAGACCAAAGAAGAATGAGTGACCGGTAAATTGAAAGTCAGTCCTGCAAATGCCCTACAACGAGGATATTTTTCTCTCCCAGCATATAAAAGAAAATTAAATTGGTTGATGCTTTCAGCAGGCAGGGAGCGGTTCGGTGTGCCTGCCTGGCTCCACGGGCGAGCAGTGCTCTGCGGCCAGGCGTCGGCTCTGCTCGGCTGAGGGGCTCTCAGCACTCACGGGGCAGGTGAAAATGGATTCCAGGGCAAACCTGCAGAGAACTGTATTTGAATAAATGGTCACAAACAGAAATATATTCCTGTCTGAAATGTCTGAAACTGGCAAAAACCCTCTCAAGTACTGTCAAATAACGGTAGCTCTTTTTTCTCTCATCTGTTTCCACTTCGTTTGCTGGGTTGCTGAAGTCCTGACAGAAAAAGAGGGAGCCTGGAGCTTGCACCTATACGGCTTCGGATTTTAACTCGGCCTCTGGCAGCGGCACCGCGGGCTTTGCGTGCGGAGCGCGTCACGCAGCCGGCCGGGGTGCGTGAGCAGCTCCTGGCGCCGGAGCGGCCCTCGGCACCTCGGCAACCTCCGAGCACAGCTCCTGCGCTGCTCCTCTGCGGGCGGCTGTCCCCAGGGTACCGCCGCAGACACGGCCAGCACCACCGCCTGCCAGCTCTCAGCGGGGACTCAGCAGGCAGCTTCACGGGGTGTTTGTATTACGTCTTTATTAATCCTGTTCTGTTAAATGACATGCAATGCTGGTCAAAAGGAAAACGAAGAGTGGAAAAGTCTTCAGCAGAAAATACGTATGAGTTCTTCTTGTGCAATGGTAAGTGTTTAAACCTACCCCATACTACATGGTGCTCTCTGCTCTACTTGAGAAAGTCTTTTAATGCAGTTCATGTTTACTTCAAGCTGAAAATCCAGCACTTCTTTCTGAAGTGAGGTAACCTCCTAAAGCATTGCTGTCTAAAAATGGGAGAGTTTCTCACTGACTGCCACAGTTAATTTGTGCAAGTGATTAAAGGGAAGCATGCCGTGGCCAATTCACAAGTTTTCACCTGAGCAGCACACTGGTTTCCTCCACCCTAACCTGACGTGTCCCATTCAGGTTTGCTACACAGCCAGGCCAGGCTAGGCTGGGGTCTCTCTGACACGAGCAACAGCGCAATTTTCAAGTACTCTACAGGACAGTGAGCACTTCTGGGTGCTTAAAACTATTATAACAAATAGCAGTGCTTATTCTCTCAGCATGAGCAAGGCGAATGCTGCAGTCACTGAAAGCTGGCAAGAACTCTCCAACCATGTCGCGAAAGCAGATGTTGGCACGGGGGCGTTGCCCCGGGCCCAGGCCGCTGTGCGCCCTGATGCACCCAGGTACCATCCCACAGCAGCAGCAGGCGCGTCCACAGCCGCTGCCTGGCTGTCGGAGGCGGTGCAGGGTGGGCTGTCACTGCACGTCCCCTCTGCTGCTGCCCCGCTCGGACACAACTGGGGTCCCGTCCCAGCAGGGTGACACGGCACCAGGCGTATTCAGGTGGCCACAAGTCCCCGACCTACCAAACCAGCCTCCCGGGGAGCGTGATGGAAAACACAAACAGAGCAAGCACAGTCACGCAGCAAACTACATCCCAGCACCTCTCTGGGCAGACGTGCCAGGTGAGATCAGTGCTGCTAAATGTTAAAATGATGGATATGCAGGAAGCAATCTGAATTGTACAGAGACCCTGATGAGCTGTGAAAACTGATCACTGCCATTCAGGAGTGACAACTTGGAGTTAGAATAGAAGTAAGAAAATGTCAACTCAGTGCTCGTAAGTTGCCAAAAAGAAAGATCCCTGCCAGAAATTGTTAAAAGTAACACTATGCTATTATGCATCTGACAAGACGAATCCAAAGGTGCCAGTGTCGTTGCGATGCCGCTCTCCAGCTTCACTGAAAGGTGCCGGCAGCCGGGGCAGTCCTAAGTGGCTGCAGTGAAGGCAAGCATCACCCCGTCCTTGAGCGGGGCGAGAGGGACGATCGGGGACCGCAGCCCGGGCAGCCTCCCCTCAGACCCTGGGGAGGTGGTGGGGCAAATCCTGCTGGTAGCCAGGACCAGGTGTGTCAGAGGCCTGGGGACAGCCAGCACGGGTTTACCAAAGGCAGATTATGCCTAAGCAACCTGATAGCTTTCTGTGGTGAGATGGCTGGCCCTGCGGATGAGGGGAAACCAGTGAGCAATGAATATCGTTTATCCTGACTTTAGCAATGCCTCCAGCACAGTCTGCCACAGCACCCTGGAAGCCAATGCAGGGACATACGAACTGGAAGGGTGGAATACAGGATGGGTAAAACCAGGCTGTGCAGCAACCTGATCTGATGTTGACGTTATCCCTGCTTTGAGCAGGCAATTGGACCAGAGGCCTCCAGACGTCCTTTTCAGCCTAAACTAATCTGTGATTTAAAAGGGGGAACAGAGAATAGAACTAAATAATGAGTGAATAGAATAGGACTCCTCAAACTGTAAAAGAGAGAAGTGAGTGCAAGAAGGTGCTAGAGGTCTGGAAGAAATAACTGGCATGGAGAAAGCAAATAATCTCTTTGCTCTTTCTTTTGTGCAAGAACTGGGAAGATCAAATAAAAATATCAGGCGACAGTTCTGAAGCAACAGAAGCAGTGTGTAAATAAATGGTGCTTTTTGCTGAGATGCACCGTTACAGAGACCAAAAGTACAGATAACTGAGAAATCAATAAGACAAATTCTCGGAAGAAAATTCCACTGAGAGCCTTTAACCTTAAATGCAGAGAGTGTTTACCCTAAGCATAGAGCGGTGGAAAGCAGGAGATTACACTGTGGAAAAGCGCCGCTCATCAGACGCCCTGCCCACGGAGGGAGATGGGCTGTGGGGCGGCGCAGGCTCGCTCACTGCTGTGTTGCACTCCGACGTCTCCTCCGTTCCCTCGCCAGCTCGTAACCCTGCAGGTCCCCGTGCTCCTCTCGTCCGCCCTGGCTCAGCCTCCTGCTGCAAGGACCGTGGCTGTTTTATCCCAGGGAAATGTTGCTCACTCACTTGCACCTTGAAGGGATCCTGGACGATTTTGCCACAGTTTTCGAACTGCGCTTGAAACTAGATGCAACTGTGACTTTGTTTGTGATTCACCTGACGTGTTGACTTTCCAAAAATGTGCAGTGTTTCACCCTCCCTGGCATTTCAGGATGCACATTTTGGGGGGCAAAAGCCCACCTCAGTCAGAGCTGCCCGTGGGTGTCGAACCCTGGGCAGCAGGCAGCCCCCTTTTTATGAAGTGCAGATGGGAAAACAGACACAGAGACAAAATAGGGGGGGATAGATCTTAAATAATGTGAAAATTCTCCTTTTTTTCCCACATCCTCTCTACATGGATGTCTTACAATTAATTTGCACTCAGTACAAGTTGGGGATTTTTTAGATGACTGGCATCTGTGAAAATGAGATTTCTTCACCAAACTTCCTTTAATGAAACCACAATAAACGAGGGACCATTTCACTGCACTGATCTGCACAGTTGGCTTTCAAGCAAAGTGGCCAGCACTTGCACTTCTGCAGTGTGATTGAAGAGCTCAGGTGCACAGGTACGGTGCTGATTATTTCCCTATTAATTAATACTCCAGGCAACACATTTCTTTTAATTATATCACATACAACAGCTGTTGCCAGCAGCCAAAGGATTTCATGATATCGAGCACTCATAGCACTTGCCCTTGTTTAGTCGCATTGTGAGCCCAAGAAGGAGAGGGAATCTTTGTGGGTGGCGGTGAGGAGGCACAGGGGCCAGTGACGGGGAGCGTGGGTTTGCGCTGGGCATGTGGTGTGCCGCGACTTAAAAAGAGGTGATTCTGAAAAGGCGCCTGACTTGCCGATGAAATATTGTGAATTGATGGGAAGACCCTTCTGTCGGGTGCTGGGACGGAAGCCATCCCCGCTCCCAAGGCGGAGGCTGATCAGTCCAAGGCAGGCACTGAACGAAGTGGTTTCTGGCAGGGGAGGCACCGCACTGCACATCCAAAGGCTGATTTAAAATAGCTGAAAACTGACACTGAGCCTTATTTTACTTCTGCAGTTTTAAATGCACACAAGCCTCTGACACATCAGAGTTTTACAAGTCCACACGCGCAGACAAGGAAATACTGTCACTAATCCTGAGGTAAAGGGCAGCTCTGTTCTAAAAAATTAATAGCTATTAGTGGCCTTGTCTTCCCTCTCCTTTTATCACAGCGTTTCTGTGATCTCACGTCAGGATATACTTTTTTGGTTGGCTGGTTGTGCGGGTTTTGCCTGGTGGTAAGATTCTGGGACGGCATCCAAATAGTCTCACGCTGAGACCTCTGCTCCAAGGTTTCCAAGGGAACCAAAGCCCAGATCACATTCCCCATAACAGTCTGCAAGTTTGGAGAGGAAAGACCTACTGCCAGCAAGAGGAGCTGGACATCTCTGGCTCATGGCATCGTCACAGGTACAACAGGGTGTCCGTTACTGTTTCTAAAGCCTGGAAGGGGGAGAACAGGGATTATACACCACCTTCCCTCCCACCAGCCCCTCCCAGGTCTGCACCAGCCCAGTACAAGCCACATCTTTGGAGGCTCGAGCTCCCCCCTACAGTGCTGGGGTCCCCGTGGTGCCCACCTCGCACAGGTGCTTTGGGGCCTCTCTGCCCTCTCTGACACGGCTGTGGGCTCCCTGTGCAAAGGGCTGGATGCCCAGGGTAGCCCTGTAGAGAAAGGAGATGGCCCTGGGAAGCTGAGGCACCCGGAGCATCACCAACAGAGGCTGATGAGGGAAGGAGGACTTTGCTCTTCACACGCTTCCTTTGCTGGAGGTGACTTTTTGCCATAAACTCCCAGTGTGCCCCTTTTCCAAAAAGCTGTGGCCAAACTCCTCAAGCACAGTGCTTTATGGAAAGGCAAGGAGGTCCAAACCCTCCTGGACCCATCCTTCCCGCTCCAGACATCAGCTACTTGGGTAATCACAGACATAGCCGGGACCTTTGGGGCTGTTTCTGCAGGTACCCTACATCCTAGGAGACTGCAGCACTGTGCTGCAGAACTGTGGCCAAGCTACCGCTTTAGAAAGAAAAGCTGGGTGAAGTGCAGACACATTTGCCTTTCCTGGAGGAAAAAGCAGCCCTTGGTGCTGCAGCTCCCTGTCAGCAAAGCCCCTGCAAGCAAGGGCTGAGAGGGCGGCTGCGGAGCAGCGCGCTGGCTGCAGGCATCTCCTTGAGGCACTGCACTTCTGCAAACAGAATTCCAATGGTGCACTGCATGAGACGCCCCTGGAAAAGCAATCGTTACGGCAGTCGCTGTTGCACACCGAGTGCTGGAGAAAACGGAACTGCACTCGCTCCCGTAAATCCGTCGTGCTGTACAAACGGCAGCCGAGAGCCCCTCGGTGGTATGACTGGCTCAGAACTGCCCTCTGCCTTCATACAAAGGCTGACAGGAGTTTTCAGCCTCAATTATTATTTTAAATGAAACAGAATAACAGAACATTATTATTTGTTTCCAGTAGGCAAAATCTCTGGCCAAGGGCACTGTGTATCTCTCTTCTGTGACCTTCCAGAAAAATTCAACATTTTCCTCCCCAGAGAAATAGGCTGGCTAGAGGCAGGTCTGACAGCGGCGACTGAAAGCATGCTGCTCCCCCACACTGCTCCTTACAAAACCAGTGCTGCAGCAATTCCCTGCCCTGGACCCCACTCCAGCCCGAAGTCTTGCATGCCATGGACACCACGGCTGGTGCTCTCCAAGCGGCCAGAGGTCCTGATGTGCTCTACCTCGAAACGCCCCAGGGAGGTTTTCCCTTCCGAGGGCAGGCAGCTTCCCCCCAGAGACCGTAGGACTCCCCCTCCCCAGCTCCAGGGCAGGGTGACTGGAGTCACTGGAGTCAGTCCAGAAGGACCCCAGAGCAGGGTGGCAGGCAGCGTCGCCACCATCCTGAGCCGCCAGTGCTGAAGTCATGGTCCAGGGAGAGGTCAGACACAAACCACGGCTCCTCCTGGCAGCACAGGGCCTCAGGAACCTGCCTCATTCGAAAGAGACCCACCACAGCAGATGGAAGGTGAAGCCGACTCTTCTCTCTGTGGCTGAAAGCACAAAATGAGGCACAGGGCTGATGTGAGCAGAGAGCTTTGTGCTGACTGCTACGCGCCGGGCTGCAGGCAATCTCCTGGTGTGATGTAAAAAGCATCGCCGAAGTGACAAGGCACATGAGCTGGTTTTGCATAGAAATAAATGTATAGTATTCTGAGGCAGTAATGTGATAGCAGCATCTGTTGTATTCAGCACCTGCAGCTGCAATGAAGGACACCGCAGCAAGGCATCTCTCCAGAAGACGCTGATACAGGCTGGAGGAGCTCCATCTCTCGTCTTGCTCTGGACTGGACAGGCTGCTGAGACGCTGACTGGAGCTGGCACCACAGCAGCTCACACCAAAGTTTGCCTTCGTACGTCGAGCATTGTGCCAAGACCAATCATTACTTCATGATTAGGAGTCTCATTTGGTTTTGGAAATGCCTCTCCACACCTGCAAAATAAGTGTCCCTAGAATTGCAGAGATGAATATGATGCAGTAAGACATTTGGCACAACCTGCTGCAAAGCTTATGCCAGTCTTCAGAAAATTAGCTCACTGTGTCATCTCTTCCCAGGCTATTCTGAACAGCTCTGCATGGCATAACCATTCTTAAAACTACCTTTCCCTCCAGTTAGACAAACTACTTGGCTGACGTTCTCAGCAGTAGCCGGGAAAGGGAGTAAATAGCTTTCTGACCTGTCTTGTTAGTCCAGTGTGCCTCTATATGAAGACATTAAAGAAATGCTTAGGATGAAAATATATCTCTGATGTGAGCAAGAGAGAGATTCACTCCTACCCCCCACTCCCCCAACACACTCCTATATGCTCTGCAAGCCCCTGGCAGGATCCCAAAGCAGAGGCAGGCAATATAGCACAGATGAAAGCTCATCTCTGCTGCATGTATGACATTTGCTTCCTTGGGTTCACTAGGTTTATTCCAGTTGCTCCTGTTTATCAGCAGAGTAGTAGTCCAGTCTTTTTTTCTGTTTATTTTAAACCAGGCTTCCTCCCCTTGGTGCTGTGAGACATCACAGGACCATGAACATTGCTTTAAGTCTCACAGAAAATGATTTAGCAACACTAGAAATCCATACCTCCTGAACATAAGAGCAAGGAAGAGGCTTGCAATACGAAATACTCAGGGCCGTGCTAGGGGTGCAGCGGTATGGTGCGCTCTGGTGCAGCATGGCCAGTATGGTCACGGGTGTCAGTCGACCTGCGACCCCAGAGCGATTAGCTGGGGTTGTGCCCGGCCCTGCTGACGGCCAGCACACAGCCAGATGTCGGGGCTGCGCCAGGGATGTCTTTACGGTCCAGGCTGCCAGAGAAGGGGAGGTGGGGAGGAGCACGCACCGTCGCTGAGGAGTAAATGCCACGAAGCCACCGCAAGGAGCGGGGGAGCTTTGCCTCTCTGACAGAGCAGCTGAGGGCAGGATACAGCCCCAAGTACAACAAGGAGGTATGGCTGTCCGTCCGTGGAAGGGCAGCTCATTCCCTGCAGGTATGGAGATGGCCAGTCTGTCTCCATGTACCAGACGGAGCTGGGAAGGAGAGACGGGATATACAGGGGAGACCAGGATGCCTGATCTGCATGTGTCCAGTTACAGCTTGACTCACTTGCCCTTTCTTTAGGTTCCTCAGTTACAGTCCACTCAGTTTCTTCCTTTATTGACCAGCCCCACTTCCAGACTAGATCAATTTTGGCACTCACACTCCTCTCTTTGGCTGCACTCATGCTTCTGGGTCTTTGGAGCTGAATTACAACCATTTTTTCTGGTTCTTTTCCCCCCTCCCATCATCCTGGAAAGTTCCATGACTAGCAGTTACTGTCTGTCACTGTCGTGGTGGCAATCGAGCCCTTATTTACATCTCCATTTCTCGCAACAGCATTTAAGGAAGGCTAGGTAACATTCACAGTGCATTTCCATAACCTTAAAGCCCAAAGAGTCTGGATGAATGTGCATTGGTGGAGGGTGGGGAGGAGGTTTCTTAGGGCATAAGGGACAGACTTAACCTTTCTCTTCATTCCCTTGAGAGTGGTTGAACGTCTGGCAATGCCCCAGGGTGTTGCACCAACACCATGTCCACATTTGGTGAACACAGGTGAAGAGGTTCACTTCCAAACATAACAAAGTTAATAATAACTTGGTGCTGCTGCAGACAAATGCAGATGCCCCAAGTGAAGGTGCAGGTTGGTGGCATCAGACATCGACCCACCAGAAAGTGTGTGGTTGCCCAGGGGCCAGGGCTGGCAGAGGAGCCACTGGGCCAGTAGACTGTGGAGGGTCACCTACTTGTACAATGGCGAGCAGCCTGGGTTGCCATGGTGTCCAGCAGCTGGAGGTCCCGCTGCCGGCGGCGGAGGAGCCTACCTGTGCGTGAACCTCGCCTTTGAGCTGAGTCTGCGGGGACTGGACGGGGGAGAGGGGATGGCACCTGTGCTCTCTGGAGGCGGGGAGGTCCTGCCAGCCGAGCTATGCTGGGAGCGGGGAGCCCTGCCAGGCCACGTGCAGAGCCAGGACCAGCCCCCCGAGGCCAAAGTGTTCAGAGAAGGACAGAGGTCCCAGCCCCAGTCAACAAACATCATGATTGTCTCCTGGCAGCACTCCGCTAACAACAGCTAATTGAAAAGGATATGGATTATCCATAAATGAAGGAGAATGCCCTGTATGCATAAAAACAGTGTGAATAACATCTTCATCACCTCCTGCCCAGCAGCCAGAAGAGCTTACACAGGCCTCTCTGGGGCCAAACAGCAGCTCCTGGCCCTTTTCTGTGCATCACACCCCAGCTGGTGATAACTGCCTCCGCAGCGGAGACACCAGCCCTGTGGTCACCGCCGGGCTGTGCCGTGCCGTCCCTCTGCACAGTGAGACACTGGCACACGGGTCACTGCCCTGGGCAGAGGGAGAAAGCCTCCGGCTGCCAGGGAGCAGGTCTGCTAGAGCCTAGCAGCGATGTCCCCACATCAGGGACACACAACCCTCCGCAGGCACCACTGCGAAGGCAGCTGTGCACACTGACGATGTGCGTTTGCCTATACAGCAACGAGCAGTGCCCCCATTGAGAATTTGGGGATGAAGTTTTAACATATAAGCAAACAAACGACCCAAAGAGTAAGAATCCATCAGTAGCCAGAGTAATGCAGTTTACTGCACAGATATATTTTGCAATTTTAAAGCAGCATTTGTTTTGTCATGTTTCTCATCACCATTAGTACGTAATGGGACACTGTACACCAGTTTAAATGAACTCATAATGAGCACTGTAGCAAGTCTATTGAACAGGAGATAAATAGCTGATTTCTGTGACTCTGCCCTGATGGATGGGGTTGCTCAGGGAGTTACGTGCCGTTTCCATAACCCTTTATGGAGATGATACCATAAATCACAGCAGATGGAGTGACCCATTAGCAGCTGTAACCAAAAGAGAAGAGGACTAACTTTAAGGAATAAAACTCAAAGGGCTGACAATGCCAGGTGCCTGCTGGCAGAGAAGAGAGAAGACTGATGCGGTGTGAAGATGTGATGTGAAGACTTGAGCCATCAGGACCCTCCTAAGGAAGCAATGTGAAGATAACACAAGATAAGGGAGAAAAGTAAAGGGCTCAGGATTGGTGCTACAGGGCATGTTTGGGGAGGATAATGGACACATTCCGGGAAAGGCGCATCCTTCAGGCCTTTTCTCCAAGGCTTGAAGGTAGCAAATAAAAATGAAATTAATACTAAGGAAAGAAAGGGAAAGAGCAGGGAGGGACTGTCTACTTTTACACAAGGTAGAGGAAATCGGGTGAGTGAGAGTTTAGCAACAGGAACTGGAACATTAGAAGGTAAAAGGATGAGAAGTGGGCAGCAATGAATGATTAATTCCCGAGAACAGCAACTGAGTGGATGATAGGGTCAGTGAACAGGGCAGTTGCCTGACGAGCAGGGGAGGAAGTGCAGGTGGGAAGGAACGTGGAAATGATTGCGTACCTCTGCCAAGAGCTGGGGGTATCAGGCTGCAGGGACCTGAAATTCTGGAGTGGCATATGAGGGCTGGTACTTTGGGTAGAAGGAATGCAATGGAAAAGTTATGATGACTAGGACACAGTCTGACCTACTAGCACAAGAAAAGGTGGTACGAGTGGGAGGTGCTGGGGACAAACTACTCCAAATCAATGTCAGCCATCTGTACCATTTAAAAAAAAATTATTTGTGGTATCTTAAGAAAAGACAGCAGCACATTGCAAACCCGGAGTCTATAGGAACTACTGTGTAATTAATATGTGCAATATGTATTGTGCAGGACAATAGTTCCAAGAAAGGCACTCCACAATATGTACGTCACATTTAAAGGCATCAGATGAGTCAGGTAAAACTGTCATTCAACTATGTACTAAGCGGGACAAAGATAAAATAAAGAAAAACACTCCAAAGTACCCCCTAAATACAAAAACCCTTCAATTTCAGACAGCTTAACAGTGTTTCATTGCAATTTCAAAGACACTAAAACATAATCAAAACCGCAATTCAACTGCGTTAAGAAGAAAGAAGGGGAATTCCTAGAAAGAGCTTGGCTAACTCATTTGCACTTTGATACCAGTTGGAGAGCTGATATCAAATGCTGGTAGCAATGAACACTGTGGGACAATACCCAGGGAAGCAGAAACATCAGCTCAGCTGTGGTGGCAGGGACCTGCCTCGGGGAACTGTCCTGTGATGGGGAGGAAGGGGACTCAGAGCAGGCATAAGGTCACATCATAGAATCATAGAATGGTTTGGGTTGGAAGGGACCTTTAAAGGTCACCTAGTCCAACCCCCCTGCAGTGAGCAGGGACATCTCCAACTAGATCCAGGGCTCAGTACTGGTACCAGTCCTTCTCAATATCTTTATCGATGATCTGGATGAGGGGATTCAGTGCACCCTCAGTAAGTTTGCAGATGACACCAAGCTGGGTGGAAGTGTCGATCTGCTGGAGGGTAGGAAGGCCCTGCAGAGGGACCTGGCCAGGCTGGGTTGATGGGCCCAGGCCAACTGTATGAGATTCAACAAGGCTCAGTGCTGGGTCCTGCACTTGGGTCACAACAACCCCATGCAATGCTACAGGCGTGGGGAGCAGTGGCTGGAGAGCTGTCTGGCTGAAAAGGACCTGGGGGTGTTGGCTGACAGCCGCCTGAACATGAGCCAGCAGTGTGCTCAGGTGGCCAAGAAGGCCAATGGCATCCTGGCTTGTATCAGGAATAGTGTGGCCAGCAGGACCAGGGAGGTGATGGTGCCCCTGTGCTGGGCACTGGTGAGGCTGCACCTCAAATCCTGTGTTCAGTTTTGGGCCCCTCACTCCAAGAAGGACATCGAGGTGCTGGAGCGTGTCCAAAGAAGGGCAACGAAGTTGGTGAAGGGTCTAGAGAACAAGTCTTACAAGGAGCGGCTGAGGGAGCTGGGGGTGCTCAGCCTGGAGAAGAGGAGGCTGAGGGGAGCCCTCATCGCTCTCTGCAACGGCCTGAAAGGAGGCTGTAGCGAGGTGGAGGTCATTCTCTTCTCCCCAGTAACAAGAGATAGGACAAGAGGAAACGGCCTCAAGCTGCACCAGGGGAGGTTTAGGTTGGTTATTAGGAAAAACTTCTTCACTGAAAGGGCTGTCAGGCCCTGGCACAGGCTGCCCAGGGAAGTGGTTGAGTCCCCATCCCTGGAGGTATTTGAAAGACAGGTAGATGTGGTGCTTGAGGACATGGTTTAGTGGTGGAATTGGCAGTGCTAGGTTAATGGTTGGACTTGATGATCTTGAAGGTCTTTTCCAACCTAAACAATTCTATGATTCTAAATAAACGTATGGTGCCTGACTGTAAGAACAGGGTGACGGAGCAATACAGTCTGACTGCAAGCCACGTGCCTAAGCAGTTGCAGATTCAGGGGAAGAACGGGATGCAGTGATGCAATGCACCAGCCCGCTGACCATCATGACTCTGTGAGGCAGAAAAAAGAGCATTCAAGCAGATACAGACAGATAATGAAGTTTCCTCTCAGAGGCTTACTGAATACACATCCCAAGCTAAGGAATAGTAGAAGAGAATCACAAGAGAGACTGCTTGAAAAGTTGGCAATGTGGTGCTATCATGAGCCGCTTGAGATGGGAGCTCACATCTCACTAGTGAGGGAGTGACAGACAGAGAGGGGACCGGGTGCCAGGAGCCCTCTATGTGACAACAGGCAGCTTATGCTTCATATGACAGCGAAACGGGTTCCAGTGCAGCAATTTAAAGAGAGAGATGACACGGAGTAACACAGGGATCTTTGCAATAGCTTTCTGACCAGACTCTACTGGGCCAGGATTGCACGTGTCGAGGCAAGAGAAGGGGATGTTGCAAACAGGTGTGAGAGAAAAGGAAAGCTTCAGCTAGAACCCAGGCTGACCACCGTCTGATAGAGATGTGTTTGGGTGTGGGAAGGTGAGAGGACAGAGATGTTCAGCAAGAGGCAGGTCTGCAGTAGAGGGTGCATCTGTGAGCCATCAGCCGCCATGGATGAATTTGCCGCAGATGAGGTTTCACAGGGCTGAGGGCGGGGGGAAAAAGCTGGACTGAGTATATTGCACCCCAAAAAGTTGATGACAAGAGGAAAAGTATCCTCCAACAGACCTGTTTAGGAGACAGAACTGTAAGAGAAGAGCAAGGAGGAGGCAGAACTATAGAAGATGAAGTACCAAAAAATTTGACATGAAAGAGACTGCCTGACAATCTTCAAGGTGGTTGAATACTAAAGGGGGAAAACAAACAGGAAAGGGCTGAAAGGTTTCAGTGGGTTGTAGGGTCCTGTCAGCAAACTCTGTCTTGACTTTTCTCATCAAATACAGACAGCTGGTGCCTTACACGTGCCGAGTGTTCAAACGTCACCCCGCCACTGTTTCATGCTCTGGTCTTGTGGAGGAGTTTAAGAATCTCCCTCTCTGTTCTTTAGAGAATAATTCTGTATCCTTCACAGATGGCTAGGAAAGCCATGTGTAATGTGTGCTTTAAGTATTTGTTTATTCTTATGTGAGTGGAGCTTTTGATGTGGGTCTATCCATTACTTAAAAGCCAATAAGTTGGAAAAGGATGAAAGAAAGTGAAATGGTCTGTATCATATCATTCTGTACAGTATTTGTGTATGCTGAATATTTCATTTATTCTGTAATCTGCAAATGGTTTGAAATTGAAAAGCTGGGCTATTCCAATGGCAGCCCTTTTGTTCTTGGAATGAGTTTGGCTTATTCAAGCAAAGCAAGCGAACACCTGATTTGGCAACATCTATCTTTAAGGAAAAAGGTTGTCATCAGACTGAGCTATTGTGCAATTCTAAAATGTTTTAACATTGTGCTTTACATGGCAGGAGCTTGAGTGGGTTTCTTTCTTCGAGTGAGATCAAATCAAGTCTGGGGGATCTTCACTGCCCTCTTGGCGGGGTGGGGGGAGCCCGGGAGCAACGGCGGTAGGGAGCAGGGAACAGCTGCAAGTGCAGACCCTCCTCACAGCTGAGTACACAGGGCACCATCCAGGACGCACAAGGACCCCTTGGTGGAAGAAGGGCTGGAGCCAGGCTACCTGTCTAGGGAAAAAACAGGGTGCGGCTTGCCTAGAGAGACACTTGCAAGGGCAGATGGGTGTGATGCTTGGCCTCAAAAGAGTAATCCTCTGGGCTGGAAATGAGAGAGCCTGGTCAGTTAATGAGGGAAAAGAACCAAACACCAAGGAGAGGGATGATGGACTGGACCAGTGTGTAAGAGCATGGGGCCTCAGGCAGCCCCAGCTCAAGTCCATGACTGCAGCTGGAGAAACACAGCACTGCCATTTCCAGGGGTAAATCCAGAGCAGCCATATCCCCCTCCTGTCCTGGCCCCGGGAGGTGCAGCTCAGCAGACGCTCGGGGCAGAGGCAGCAGAGCCTGGCTCCCACTGCACACAGAGCACAGCCCATTGCAAACCCTTGCTGAACGGCTCAGCTTCTCCAGCCTTCCTCTCTAACCAACAGAACAACTACAACCAGTCCAGGACAGAGTTTCCAACTTTTTTCATACCACAGCACAACTGGACCATTGTTTCTGCTAAAAATTTCTAAAAAGGTAATTTCTCAGCAGTGGAGCATCCATGGGGCAGCAGGTAACTTGCCACCCGACCTCAGCAGGGTATGTGCCGAGGCAGGGCTGTCCCCCCGTGGCAGGTCCCTGCAGGCAGCCCGGACCCTGGCGGGGCCCTGCCTGCTGCACCCCGCGGGGCACTGGGGCTTCGAATGGCTGGGCTCCATCCACCACAGCACTCCCTCTGATCCGAGTGCTCAGCCTTCAGACTCTGCCTTGGTAAGAAAGTCTTTATTCACTGGAATATTCCTGGAAATCTGCTGTTGTTTCCAAAATACACAGCTTGCCTGAGATTTCCCGGAAAGGCAGGAGAGGAGTGTAGGTTTAGAGAACAAGCTGTACTTTGCTCTTTCCATATGCAAAATGGTTTCTGACCTTGAGAAATACAACTGAACAGTGGACATTGAGGAAGACATTTAAAAACCTTTTAATCCTAGTGGAAAAAGTTACATTATAGAGGATGAACAAATGTTTTCTTCCACAAGTGATTTTTTTCTTTTTTTTTTTGTTGAAACAAGAAACTTTTTGCTTTCTTATTTTAAGACAACGTGCAGAACTTAGCCTTTTTTATTATGATGATCAGAAAAGGAGTTAAAATTCAGCATGAAAGGACAGAAAATTAATTTTTCACCAAGAGAAATTTGCATATCCCAATGCACCAATGGAGGCTTGCTAACCCTACCAAAAGCAGCCCAGCCAGTGCAGCACTGACTCCTTGCCCATTGATGGGGGCACTGCTGCAGCTCTCAGATGCACTTCTGGATGCTGGGGCATGATCTGTCAGAAAACAAGGCAATGAAGAGCACCATTACCCCCATCTACCGCAGGGGTCTTTGGGGAGGGAGGAGCCGGTACCTCCACCTGTGTTGCAGGACGTGGCTCTTCTCCAGCTGGGCCCTTGCACCCAGCATCAGCATCGTTTATCTCCGCCCAGCTGAGGAATCCTGCCTTCCGGGAGGCACATCTGTCATTAGGCCTAAAACACAGGATTTTGCAGTTAGGTTATGAAACAGAAGAGCACTACCACTTCAGTCGCCAAGTTTGTGACATTTTTATACTAGAGATGATGTTTCATGTTGTGAAATGGGCATTTCCTTTCTAAGCAAGAACTCTCATTCTCTCTGTCCTGAAAACGGGTGTTACTCCCAATGCACTCCATGTGAGGGGCTGTGGACAGATAGGACAAAGTGAGAGGTCAACACTTACTTACAAAGATTTGCAGTCCAAATAGACCATAATTAGGAAAAGACAGAAAGGAAAGGTGTACAAAATCAAAAGAGGGAACAATAATCAGAGAAATGTGCAGTGGGCGGTGTACGAAGTGGCATAACTCTCTCAAGACTATAGCTCAGCTTTTGCTGGACCAGGTACAACTGAGAGTTAAGAAAAAAAGCCAGAAAACAGCTGTTTCTCACTGGTTTTAACTCCACTGATTTCTGCAGAGCTAGCATGACTTTAAGTGAAAATGCACCTTTAAGTAAAGGTGAAATACAGTCGACAAGGAAGCATCACTCCGAAGGGAAAAGCTAACCATACGCTGCCCTACCAGCAGTAACTGGCTGCAAAGCGCCTGCCCTTCGATCTCTGCACCGTGGTATCACGGACTTCTCCCTGCTCATTCACTGACCAGCGCTGAGCTGAACTCAGCAAAAGCCGTACCAACAGACCTCGCTAATGAAAAGCTAATCTGTCCATTAAATCTTATCAGTTGTGCTATAGATATGGAAAAATAAACTTATAAAATAAAATCTCTATAAACCAATTTCCCACTGGTGATTTTTTTTTTTTCTGTATGGAGAGGAAACTGTCTCTAGAGAAAGGAGAAAGAATGTATAAGTGTTGATCTTAACATGGAGAAAAATGGGATGGTAATTCATTTTCAGAAACACTCTTGGTGAAAGTCTCCGTCATAGTCAGACAATACTTAAAACAAAAAGCTGGGCAGAATGCCACACTACTCATCAGATGCATGCTTTTCTCAGTCTCAAGGTTACAAGCACACAGAGTAGACAGAGGAAGAAGATCAAAAACTTCTCTATAACCCCATGTCCAGACTATGTCCAAGGGGCACATACTTCTTGTCTCCCTGCAGAGCCAGAGTCCCCATCCCTGGAGGTATTTAAAAGACGGGTAGATGTGGTGCTTAGGGAGATGGTTTAGTGGTGGGCTTGGCAGTGCTGGGTTAACGGTTGGACTTGATGATCTTAAAGGTCTTTTCCAACCTAAACAATTCTATGATTCTGTGATTCTATGACTCTATAACCATGCTGGTTCCCCAAAGCCCCACACACCAAGGCATCCAGGTGCGGGCTGCACGCAGGCCAGTGCCATTCGCTGGAAGTCTGTGGACCAGACCAAGCTGTTCGGTGGGCTGCATCTGCCCTGTGGATTATGTATTTGCTGTTCCTATTTGTATAGTATTTTATTTCATTTTACACTATGTTATTTTGGCCCTATTTCTGTAGGATATTCTGCATTTAAAAATGTCATGTTTTCATCCCTCAGTTTTGGAGTAAGAACAAACTGGAACTGGGATATCTGCTCTAAATGTAAAAACAAGGCTCATTTAACGTCATGAGATATTTTACTTCTTAGCATATGGTAAACACCCACAGCAGTACACAGCCTTTTTCATCCAGGAGAGAATGCAACCGTTTTACAGACTCCAGTCCCGTTTTAGCTCATTTCTCCAGACTAATCAGGAGGTACTCACAGGCGCTAAGAGAGCAGTCAAACATCCCCAACTTTTTGATGTATACATTACGTAGCCTAGCTTTTTGCAAGCAATTTTGTGGAAATGTAATCGTTTATTTGTACTGTGACAGCCACATAAACCATGGAAAGGTGGCATGTGACAGATGAAGCCATCATCCATGCTGTGTGGAAACGAAGTACATTATGCTGCTAATTAGCAGAGTATCCACTATTGTCTTTAAACAGGCTGTCACTGAAATCCCAGGGCCGTTTTCATTCCACCAGCGAGTGTGAAATGAATGTCACCGGTGGATGCGGTGGGAGGCCCGGCCCCGAGCCTGCGGCAGGGATGGGGAGCCGAGGGCTGGTGGCTCCCTCGCTGCGGAGCGTGGCTCCTGGCCCCAGGGCCCCTGCCTGGCCCTGAGCAGCCGCTGCTGCTGGTGCGGGGAGCACCCCGTGTTCGCGGGTCAGCGTGCATTTCTGGGCTTCCGAGAGGCCCTTCGGCACGTCCCCTCCTGCGGCCCGAGCTGCCCCGGGGACCTGGTGAGCACACTGGCTGCGGGTGCAAGCAGCTCCCCTGGGCAGCGACGGGGCATCCCACGGGGAAGCACCCACCGCTGCTGCAGGTGCAGGTAAAGCCACCAGTGAAGGCATCGTCCCCTGGCAGCCCCCGGTAAAGCCACAGCGGGTGGAACATGGTCTTGGCATGGGATGTCTGTGAGCTGCCCCCGGCCTGCAGCTGCACCGGGAACGGGGATGTGCCCCAGGTGCGGGGAGCAGCAGGCTCCCTCGCCCCCTCTGCCCCGCTCCCGCTGAGGAACAGCCAGGAGGAGAGGACATGTGAAAAATGGCTGTCTAACATCTGCACATGGCCTGAAGAAGGTGAGGCAGCGCCAGTTCATCAAGTCTGCAGATGGCACCAAACTGGGGGACCAACGTGTAGGCCGTTGCCTGGCAGAGGCCGCATGAGATCGGCCCGTGAGGGACGGCCCCGGGCGAGGTAGGAGCTGACAGCCGCCGTCTTGCACTGCGAGAGGTTGTCAGGGAGATGGGACCACCGCCGCACGCAGGGCCCAGCGGCAGGACAGGGGCCTGGGGCACACACCAAAGCTGGGGCAGCTTGGCCTGGACGTGGGAAGAAACCTTTTAGCCCTGGCAGTGGAGCAGGACCTGGAGAGGTTGTGTCCATGGAGGTGTTTGAGAGCCAGTGGGGTAAAGCCCTGAGCAACGTGGTCTGAGCCCAGAGCTGGCCTCACACTGAGCAGGGGCTGGGGCAGAGACCCCCAAGATCCTTTGCATTCTGCCATTGCAGCCCATTACGGCAGCGAGGAGCCGTGTCTGCTGGGCCACCAGGCTGGTCCCCTGCAGTGGCCCCCAGCCCCTGCATGCTCACCGATTCCCATTGCCCTCTTCGTGCTGCACGACGCTCCACCAGCCACGTCTCGCATCTCAGGAGCCCTCTCTGACCCAGAAAAGGTGGGTCCCAGCCCTATCCTGCCTTGTTAGGGGCCGTGAAAAATCCTCCCTCCCCTGGGAAGTTTTCATTTGCTGTGGGGAGCTGAGGACTGGGGAGGGCTATGGAGCGTTTTTGGAGGCAATCAATATTCTTTTGCTACCTCTTGCTGCATACCACCAGCAAAGAGATGCTAACAGAGACTGAAGTGCACAGACTCTTAGCTTCTTGCTTTATAGCCCATTAACATTAACGACGCTGTCCAGACTGCCTGCTCTAGCTGAAGAGTCTCTCTGATTATCTTTCCAGGTAAATTAATGCCTGACATATTTCTTTATTAGATTTTGAAGGTACTAATAAATGAATTTACTAGGCGATTTCTTCATTTAATACTGCAGTTTCAACCAACAGACAACAGCAGACAACTGGTTCATTGAAACTTGCCCGTTGCCATATAGCCGATTTCATGATGTCAGTACCTGTACACCCTCACTGAACAAGGCCGAGTGATGCTTCTCAGCTGGAGTCTGCAAAATTTGTAAATACAACCTCCCTGAAGACAAGCATAGCTTTTGCACACTGCTGCTTTTGTGCACAAGCGGCTGCAGCCTCCAAAGCAGGTCGAGGAGGGCTGGGAGCCACCGGCAGCCCTGCTCTCTGGGGCACCGCTGGCCCTCCCCAGCCGCTGCCACAGACCTGCGGCCTGGGGCCCGGCCCCTTGGGGATGTGGGGAGCAGGCTGGGCTGCTGCACAGCGAGAGCTGGTGGCCTGCCTGGCGTCACCGCCCCTAAACTTATGCTCTGGACGAAGGGACCAGCAAGATGGTGGTATCGCAAGTCAAACCATAATTTCCCATTAGATGTTAAAAACTATTTAATAGTTCTTAAAATACTTCTCCTTAGTTCAAAAGTAGACAAAGTAGATATTTTATATGTCATTTCCTTTTTCCCAGTGGAGATGTTATTTGTACCTTCTAAACACCAAAGCTATTAACAATAAACAATTCAATGCAAATAGGAGGTATTTATAAGCAGAGGCGCTCATGGGAATGAAATTATGAACACAGAGAGTCTCTTATTTCTACTCTTAAAATAGTCTCAATTTTATGCACATTAAAAATTCTTACTAAAACTGTTTCTGACATTGTTACCATCCCTGGTACAGATTGAGCAGGAAGGATCCTCCAGGCTCTGCTGTGCAACATGGCTTCCCACCCACGAGCTGCGTCTGGCGGCTGCCAGCGCACCCCGCACGCCGCGGGAGCGGGAGGGCACCCTGCCCCACGCAGCCGGCGCCAAACCACCTCCTGCAACAGCCCCGCAGGCCGCGCAGCCGGCCGTACCGGGCTGCGGGGGCTCAGTCCGCCGGCTTCGCAAGGGCTGCGTCTGAGCAGCTGTCTCTGGCATGCGGGCAATGCTTGTCACAGGTCAATGTAGCTTGAGAAGCTGGTGAACACGTTTATTCTCCTCTAATTGCATGGATATTTCATGTCTCTCCAATTGTAACAACAGTAAATTATTCCATTATTTCCCTTCCAGTGGCATCAGATACAGGACACCACCTCTGCTGCTCTATGTTATGTCTGTTACTATACTCCATGAGTGCCAGAATCTACAAAATTTATTATCCTCATGCATCTGTGAGAAGGATACCAAAAGACCAACACACAGAACCGTTTTTAACCTATAAGCTATGATTTTAAAATGCTCATTTCAAGGAAATGAGTTTTAAGATGCCATTGAAACTTGCTGACAAAATTGAATCCTTACAGATAAACCATTAAAATGCACCAGGAAGAAATGCTTCCAGGCAAGGATTTCATTTGATTTCTTTGAATTGGGTTCTGGATGATTTTTCTGGAGGGAGGAACTGGAAAAGAGAGGAAAAGGAGTTTGGAAAGCATTTGGAAGAAAAAACAAACAAACATAAATTTGAAAGAATCACCTTTCAGTACAATTGCTAGTAATAGCGATATTTCCCAGGTGACCAGCACCACATTTCCCCCCATCTTGGCCCTGGGCAGCATTCGGGTTAGGCAGTCTCGCTGCCGGGCATCAGGGTGCCCGCAGGCCAGGTGGGCAGAGCTCCCCAGCCACCCAGGTGGGGACAGGGGAAGCTGGACCCTGGCCACAGGGCATCTGCGTGGCTGGCCAGGCTCCTGACCGAGGGTGGTCTTCCAGCCCTCTGAGATGATCTTCAGTCAGGCACCTGTATCTGCACTGCAGACCTTGCGCTCAACCGTGATGGAGTCTAGTGGAAGAGTGACTTTTTCTGCAGCACAGCCGTAGCCTAAAATCAAGCAAAATGTGATAACCACGTCACCCTTGTTTAGAAATTTAGCTGTTCTGTTTACAAATAAAAGCGTGGGTGACAATGTCAAACTCCCACATGGGAATAAGCTCTGAACACAAATAGAAATTCAGGGACACAGATATAGCTCGACGCCGAAGGGCATTTTGTGCAAGCAGAACAGCTGCATTCCTGGGACAAGGCCATGAAATTGCCATTACGGAGTCAGCTACTGCTTTGTATTCATGGATAGGGAGACACTGGACACTGCACTTCATCAAGTTAGAGTGGAAGAGCTGTTCTCCCCCACTGTACACTCCAGACCTTTCTAGTAATAAAATGTCACTCGCTCTGACCTTCACGGCTTGTCTTGCCACACCACCACCACACCAGCCTTCTTTGGGAGACTGAAGGTGTCCAAGAAACACTCCCTGGGGACATTTATTGAAGGTCAGACAGTGCTCTTCAGGCTGGTCTTCAGCTCTCATTGGCATTTCAGGCTGGAAAGGGCACAGTGTGGAGGGCATAACGCGTCTGCCGGCTGCAGGGATCTTTCTGGGCACAAAGGGCAACCTCGAAGCCCAGCACCCCAGCAAAAGGCTTGCAAGGGACTGGCACACTGCATCCCTGCATGGGCGTCCAGCAAGGTGGGGAGGGGGCTTGGTTTGGTCAGTGATAGTACTGTCAACTCGGCATTAAAGAATTTACTGTCCTTTCATCCTGTATGCTGCACTCTGATACAGTGATTAAAGTGCTATGGGATCAGGAGAGCTGCCCTCTGTCCCCCCCTCTGCCACTAACCTGCCAAGTGATTTTTGCACAGGTCATACCATTTTTCTGGGCTTGAATTTTAATAAAACAGGGTTAAGGCAGCAGACCTCCACTGCCATGCACTCTGCGAGCCCTGGAGGAAGAACACCAGTTATCTGAAAGACACAAATGCTCCAAAGTATGTGCACAAACCACTAGTAAATATTTTAATATGGTATTAACAGTTGACTTAAAAGGCATTCTACTAATCTACAAAGAGCAAGACTGATATGTCTACTTACACATAGGATTCTAGACTCCTAATAGTCCTGTAATTTTTAGCTAAAGCCTATTTCCAGAGGATTATCAAGTGTCTCTCATGGGCATTATTTGTAGAAAGTTCCCAGGAATACCATAAATATTTCAGCAGAGCCTGAATTATAGAGAGAACACAACCTCTTGTCATCTGTAGAGGAGCAACTGGCTTATGAACGTGCATCACTTGAAAAATTGTATGTACATGTTTTAAATTCTGGGTCATTACAGCAGTATCTTCCATGAGCCTTAAATGTTTGTAAGCATCTTATTTAGTAATGACTCTGCATTTAATACAACTGTTCTTCTTGATGTCTGTACCAGGAGTAATAGAACAGAAATTCTCATAATAAAATATAAATTTTGGACATATCATATGTCCTTAATCTTGATATATTAAAATATTTTGTAACTTAAATTCTATAAATTATTTATTACACAAAGTAAACTTTAAAAAGAAAATACGGATCAAAGCACAGAATATGCAAAATCAAGCATTTCATGTTTCAGTCCATGAAAACCTACCAGTTATCTCCTCATTTCCTTAGGATATTACACAGAACCATACAAGTGCTGGTTGGAAGGGACACTGGCCCAACCTGCTGCTTACACCAGGGCTGCCAGCTCTCGATCAGAGGAGACACGGCTTTGTCCAGCCTAGAACCTCCAGGGACAGGGACTCCACCGCCTCCCTGGTGCCTGTCCCAGCACTGCCCGGCTCTCCTGCTGGAGAAGATTTCATGGTGCCAACAGCAGACCCAGACTGTGCTCGAACCATCCCTTCACCTTCTCGTAGCCAGGCTCAACAAGCCCCCAGTTCTCTCCTTGGCCACAGACCCAGGGTGCCTCACCACCACGGCAGCTTCTGCTGGGCCTGCTCCACATCCCTCTGGAACTGGGGACCTGAAATTGGATGCAGTTCCCAGGTGTTCTTGCCTGCTCTGAGCAGAGGAGGTAACAACATCCCTTGCTTAGCTGGCCACGCTCCTCCTCATGCTGCTTAACAGCTGTTTTTCCTATTTGTGGAGGAATGCCCCCTTGGCTCTTATCTAACCTGGCATCCACCAATATCTCCAGACGTTGTGCAGTAGTCACTTCCCAGCCTGTGCTGATGCACGGGCTGATCCTTCCCCGGGGGCCGGACTCAGCCCTTCTCCTTCTTGAACTTAAACACTTCTGTTAGCCCAGAAATTTCCTCATAGCCCCTTTGTACTGAAGCTCTGCTAGGTTTTATGCCACCCATTCCCCTAATTTAGTATCGCCTATGGATTTCCCAAGGGTGCACTTTGTCTCCTCATCCAGGACGCGACAAAGATGTGAAACCCCACTGGCCCCAGCATCAGCTCCAGTCACTACTGGGCGGCCACCCCATGAGCCCAGCCAGTTCCCATTGCACCCAACAGTCAGTCCATCCAGCCCAGTCCCTTTCCCAACAGCTTGTAAGCTGACTTTGCCTACAAAGACTGGAAAAACATGTCTCAAGTCCAAAACATTTGAAATAGGGTTTTCACACTTGGTTTACTGAAGGTTTGGAAAGTTCGTGTTATGCTGACATTAGGCCTGAAGCTGTGCTCTGCTGAAGCATGGGTCCAGTACCTGAGACCATCACGTGTGGGAGTACAGCAACTACAGACAGGGATGGGATTGCAGAAGATGCATTCAGACTGATGAGTCAGCCAGTAACTTGTTTAGAAGCTGAGCTGACCTTGCATTTAAACAGACTCACCTCTCCAGCGACATTCGGCACGGATGGATTTTCTTGCTGAGTAAATCACAAGCGGGAAGCGCGAGCAAGGATGCTCTTTGGAAACTCGCCCAGGCTGCAGTCAGCTGCATGCCCACACGTGTGGTGCTCCCGGCCCCGCTCTCCAGCCCCCCAGCCCCGCTGGTAGCCTCAAACCCCCCAGCCGGAGGCAGGGGTGCTGCTGGCGTCATGAGCGTCGGATCTCCCCATCCCACGCCTGCCAGATCCTTTCTGCCCTCGCCTCCCACTGAGCCGTACGTGCCAGCAGCTGAACCTAAAGCTGTCAGCGGAGGCCAGCCAAAATGCACAAAAGTGAATATATTTTCCCTTTCCTTGCAAAAATTCAGAAAATCTGCCGCATATCACGAGTGCCATCTACTGACGCTTTTCCCCATCTCTCAGGTATCCAGTCCCGCTCCGACTGGGCGCAGCAGGAGCGCTTCCAGCCGCCCTGCCCGTCGCACGGCCAGCTTGCCAACCATGGAGAACTGTGTCTGCCTTGCGAGTGGCCCTTGCGATCTCTAGAAGCCAGGTACAGCCGAGGGAGCACAGACCTGCCTCCAAAGAGTGTATTGTGCTGCTGGAAGCAAGGAGAGCAGTCCCTGTGTGCCAGGTGGCCAGGAAGGACAGACCAGCCTCCGCTTTCCCAAGACTGTTGCAACAGGTCATCTCACAGCTTTGCTGCTGAAGCCTGTGCTAACAAAAGAGTTTCTGCTGCCCTCGCAGTGGATCCTTTTGTTCCAAAAGGTCACTTTGTCCCACAGAGAGAGCAGCCGGTTGCCAGCAGCATGCTTGCCCAGCAGTGACTGCATGGCCGGCCAGGCTCCAGGGACGGTGCCTGTTTTCATCTGGACCCTGCACCCATGATGTGAGCTCTCAAGACCCGAACAGCTCGGGCAGTGGTGGCATTCCTCTTGCAAAAGCAGAATCCTTTGTAGCAACCGCCTGCCCTGTGCCTGATGCCACACTTACAGCATGGATACTGAAAGGAGTCACCTACTCAGACTGGGTGACCTGAACTGGTTGCTCTCACACTAGGAAACTCGGTCATAGGTGCAGAAAGATCATCTTAATGTCACCGTGCAGCATAAGCAATAGCCGGGGGAGCACAGGGGAAGGCCCCAGGGGAGCAGAACAATCTGCTGGAAGCTGGCTGTGCAGAAGACCACAGCTCCCTGGGACCTTGCGACAAGCTGAATGGCAGAACTTCACTTCAGGTCCATGCTGGATTGAAAATGAGATCCAAAACATTTACCCTTGTTTCCTGCTGCAGTCTGTGCTCCTAACAGCTTCTGAACCCATTCATTGATTTCAGCCAGGGCTTGAAAAGGAATCCAGGGCTCGAAAAGGAATCCAGGGCTTGGAGGCAAGGGGGCTCCCAGACTGGCAGGGAAAGGTTGCTGGGCAGGGAGCAAGGCAGCAAGGGCCGAGGGGCACTGTCAGTTTTCCCCCCAGGCTCCAGCAAAAGCAACTCCTACACCCTGTTCAGAGGAGCCACTCTCCCAGAAGGGCCTCCTCCGTGAGGATGCCTTCCCCCCCTCCCTGGACCAGAGGCACCACACTGGCGCTGGGAGCGCAGAAAGCGTCACGAGAAACGTTTAACGGGGCTTTATCCCATGGGCTCGAGCAGCGTCCTGCTCCTCCCTGGTCAGAGACCTCTCCTTTCAGCAACGTGCTGTGATGAAGGCTGCTGCCCCACAGCTCCGTCATGAAGGTGACTGATACGGGGATGAGCCACGTTTAGCACTACTACATTTGTTCCCCTAAGAGCATATGAAGCAAACCATGACTGGCACGGCTACACATCCCCCGCGGCACTGCCCACCAGCATCCAGCCGGCAGCTGCCTGCACAGCTACTGCCAGACACCACCAAAACAGCCTTACCTACTGCAACAGTAAGAGTCTAGCAGCTATAACTGTAAAATTCAAACCTTTTGTCTCCAGAAATAAAACTAAAAGAGAATATTTAAATTCTACATAGGAAGGAGAAGGAAGAGAAAGTGATGAAATAAGTAGCAAGTGAGCACTACTTTGTAAATGTTGGATAACGAAAGGTCAGTTCCTTTAAAAAAAGATATTGAGGTATGAAAGTACCAATGTGTCATTTATTTTCCACATACTCAGTGGTTTTTTTTATACTGCCCGTTGCTAGAATGGTGGTACGCAAATGAAAAATGTGTGTACATGTCCATGATCAATAAGTCTGTGTCCTTCTATGGAGGCAATGATAGAAAAAAGTGTTAAAAAGGCAAAAATTGTCATGAACCCCTCTGACAGACATATCCATATCAGTTAGATAATTATAACCTCAATGCCATTAAGAAGTGTGTTGTGTTTCAATTTACAGAAGTATAACTGAAAGACAAGACGCTAACTCTCAGAGCACTGGAAAAACTCATCCAATTCCAATTTTAAAAGGAGAGTTTTTTTCCTCTGCAGAACAAATCCATTTAGAAGTTTGGAAATGCTTTTTTCTTGATTTTCACATCTCTTTTGTTGTATCAGGAAACTAAAATCCATTTTGGTGGTATATATTCCACGTAGACTTCCAAAAGCTGAGTATTGTGCAAGATTAATGCCCTGGAACGAAAACATTTGCATTCAAAAAGCCCCCATAGTACTGCCCAAGGAATACTTCGGTTAGAGATTTCTTACTGTATTTGGGCTCTCAGATGTGCAACATTTGAGGAAAAAATACCAGGAGAAAGTAAAATTTCCATATAAACATACAGCCTGAATAACAGGGATACCATAACACATTTACTTTAACAGAAGTAAATTTGCTGTAGAAGATATGATAGTGAAAGACAACAGCTATTTTCAAGTCATTGGATTTATAAACAATTTATAGCAAATTTATGAAGCCTAATATACTGACACATTTTGATTTGCTTATGGGACATCTGAATAAAACATATAAAAGATACATCCAAACCCAGGTTTGTCTTTGCAGCGCCAGCTGATAATTGGCAAAACTATTGCAGTTATCTCTTACTGAAAATACAGGTGCAGCACTACTTAGCATTAGAGTGTGCATGTTTGGGGGATAGATAATTTGATTTTCACCTTTTCCCTGAATGGGCCATCACAAAAACATGACTGAATTAAATTAAGCTTTTTTCTCGGAGCGAATGCCACGCTTCTGACATCGCCTGCTGTCCCATTCTCCACTTCCCCAATGCAATTTAAAGCAAGCCCTGGCTTGTGTCGTCCAGTTTCAAACAGGAACATGCACTTCAGTGCTGTGTGTTTGTAGGCTGTAGTCCACTGGCCTCTCCCCTGCAGTGTATCAATGAGGAAAAGCCTGCTGAAATTCACGTGACTCCTAAAAGGAGCTCCGTCCTTACCCGCTCACTTTAGAGCACCTCTATTCGAGACTTCTCAAATTTTGTAGCCAAGCTGTTTCTGAGCACAAGATGGCACATAGAGGATGCACTGTACCTACAAAATCCAGCCCCAGTGAACACAACAGGTTAATGAACTCTCCCAAATTATGGGTACCTCTACATTTTTGGATATCACAGTGACAAAACAAAACCCAACTATTGTATTGCTAGTACCCTAAACCTGCCTGAAATCTACTCCATTTCCATACATATTATTTCTAGCAAAATATGTAATTTAAAATTCCTAATTGGATTATCCAATATGTGACACAGAGCTAGTGAAAATTTGTTGTTAAGGAGATTTGACAAGGTTTCCATTCAACAGAGAAGTTTAAATTGATTCCTTATGTTCCCCGCACCCCCCAAATTCAAATGGATTTCATAATCCTATTATCACCAATAAAATTGCCAAGTAATTTTAAATAAAATTACTTTACAAAAATCCTGAGATTTATCCTTTTTTCAAAAAATATTAATCTAGATTCCAGACACTATATGCATGCAAATAAGATTTTTAAACTCAGCTTTGAACAGTGCATGAGGAGGCAGAAGCTGAATAGAATGGCAAGAAGCATCTGGAAGGAACATGGGAGCTCTCATGCATCGCTGGTACATCAAGAACAAGTTTATCTTCATTTACCAGTCTTTTCTCCAAATCCATTATTTTCATATATCTCGGAAAAGGTTGTATGTGGGAAATGAAAAAAATTTGCCTAATGAATGTAATGGACCGAACTAATCCCTGCTGTAGCTTTCATGAAGTCTACATTTCCATCAGGCAATAATAGGCCCCATTTTGCCTGCTATTAGCCTATTGTATAACTTTGCAAAATAATTATGCCTTCCAAGCCATCTGAACAGCAGTGTATTGACAGCCAGCCAAACAAATGTGCATGAAAGCAGACACACACATAAACACATCCTTAATATATTTAAAGATAGGAAGAAAGAGGTCAGTTAAAGCCCACTGTTGCACAAAATTAAAAAAAATGCACTCTGGATTTGGTTCAGAAAAAGTTTTGAGGAAGTCTTCACTTTTTTCATTAGCCTTAATTTTCTGGTCTTTTTGAGGACCTATGTGAATTGCCTTAAAAGCCAACATGAGAGTTTGCTCCTTCAGTCTTCCTGACACTGAAGGAAGGGTAAAGAACGTAAGAAGAAGCTTTGCTCAGGAAAAAAAATATTCGTATAGTATTTTAGTGAAACTTTGCAGTCCCGTGTGGCACACATTCAGATTTCTGGACTTTGCCCACATTCAACCTGCCAGCCAAATGGGGGCTGGAGGAGCGAGCGCATCAGGACCGGGCGGGGAGCACACCCCAAACGCCCGGCACCAGCAGCTGCAAGAGCCTCGTAGCACCAGGTTCAGAGAGCAGAAATCTGGAGGATGCTTCTAGAGGTCATCTAGCCTACGTCCACCCTCCTGTCCTGAGACAGGACCAACAGCACCGAGACCCTCAGAGAAGGCACCAGCCTTCTGATCATCTCAGAGTACTTGGTTCAAACCAAAGTGCTCTAAATCTCTTAAATGAACTGCAGACAAAAACACATCAACATTTCATTTTACATTATTTTCAGTAGAAGATATTATGTTTTCTATGTTTGACCTAGTTGTAAATTCATCAGAAAACTTATATTATTGCTTTCTCAGAGAGCGAATTATATCTAATAAATTTGTACTATAAACAAAGCAAGTAAGCTGACTGCTTGGGAACTGAATTTTAGAAAAAGTTATCTTCTAATACTGTTCATGCTGGATTTTTTTCTTTGTACTGGCTATGCAAACTCTTCGGAGAGAAGTTACTATTTTAAGGGTTCCCCTTCTCACTTTTTTTGTCCCCATGTTATCCATGAATGAACTACAAACACTTGTTAATTAGTGAGTTTATTTAATGAAACTTCAGAGCACGCTGCCCACAAAAGGCTGTCAGCAGCTAGCATTTCAGAGGGTTACTATTGATTCTGAGAAAACCATTTTCAGTTACCGCTGAAAACAATTGCAGAAGCAATACGCTAAGCACACATTTGTGGGAGTGTACGATTTATACATCAGACGTGAATCCACAAAGATAGAAGGATTCCAGAAAGCTAATAAAAAATCTGATAAAGATTACGCAAGTACAGGACTATTTCAGCAGAAACCCATTTGCAGCATACAACTCAATGTGCATTTGGAAAGAAAGCAATGTGCATCTGGAAAGAAAGCAAATTCAGCTTCTTTACAAAGATTCTCACGCACAAACCACAACAATTATTCTACCCAAGAAAATTAAGCAGTAGCTCTAAGTGCAGAGGAGCCGTCCCCTGAGAGTGACTGCTGCTGCTTTACTATAACTCTCTTAGTTCACAAGAAATTTGGTCTTGCTGAAAGTTGACAGAACAGGTTGCTAGAAATCTCTCAGCAAAAGATGAGAGATTTCCCCACATAAAAAAAAAGTTAATTAATTGTAGAATATCTAGAGTTTTGCATTTTAAAAGTTTAATTACTTTCCTAATTTCCTATCTTCTTAAACTCTCCAGTGTATCATCACGTTCTTGTGCTCTGCTGTTTACAGTGATCCTTGAAGGAACGAAAAAAAAACATTTGTTACCTGAAAGCAATTACAAATCAGGTCTTCCCTTGCTTCAGTCTGCGTTCTGCTGAGCACTGATCAGTAACATTCAGCATTATCCTCCAACCCATCAGACTGTCAGTTTAAAGACTTCCCTGAAGTTGGCAAAACTTAAACACAATGTTTCAGTTTCCTAAGTTGGCACAGCTATATTTTAATTAGGGATCTCAAGGGTTCTTCTACCCTAGTCCCTGTGAGGGCTGCAAAAGCTGAACTTGTTCTGGGGAGAGAAGGAAGGACCAAGCCAAATCCTTTCAGCTCCCACAGTATCGTACTGAAACAACAGACAGCAAAACCCCCCTTTTTGGGTTCTGCCACCACACGGTCAGGATGAATAGTGGTCTAGCACCAGGACAAAGCACGTTTAACTTCTCAGCCTGAAATCATTGCAGTTAATTTTTACTTGGAACGTGCAGCACTCGAAAGCGGCTGGCAAAAAACAAACTGAGCTTTAAATCCATGTTCTAGTGGTGTCTGTTCTCCTGCCACAGAGCAATGTGCTTTCATGAGCCAATAAATATTATTTGAATAGCCATCAAGGGAAAGACAAGACAGCTTCCTCAGAGGCGCGGGGAGAGCTGTATTTAGAGAAAGGCTCAAGGACAGTTACTCCATTTCCAGAAGGATCAGTGTGTGTGTGAGTACAGGAAGGAGACTCACCACAGCGCTGATCTGAGCCAGCGTTAATGGTACCAAGTCATTCGAGGAGCAAGTTACAGGCAGCCAGGCTTGTTCGCAGGGTGTCGTCAAGGCTGCTCACCAAGCAGCTCTAAGCTTCAGGCAGGAGGGTCCTGCTCCCACAGCCCCCCTTAGCGTAGCTACTATAACACAGGTGGAACATCTCAAGTCCTTGCTCCCTTCCTCGGGTTTGCTTTTGGGAGCAGTAAAGCAGCACAGAGGGGAGGTGATTTTTTAGAAGGACCAGTTTTTCAAACAAAAGTGTTTTTGGCTCCTTACTGGCTCTCAAGCTTTAAGCATTTAAAGCTCAGTGCTGTGTTTAAGGGTCTCTTTGAAATGTCAGCTTTTCAGTGAGGACAGCAGTTCGTCCCCAGCTGTTGCTACGTCAAGCAGGCTGCCAGTGAATACAACTCAGCTAGAAGCAAGATTTCTGACAACTGAAATGCACCTAAGGTTAATGATGCATATATTTATATACACTTATATTAAACTGGAGAAGACAAATAGAAAAAAGTACAGCTGAAGTAGTTGAGAAACCTGCACATGAATAGGCATGGTGAGGACTTGGAGCAGACCTGGGTTCAGAAGTGAAACGAGCTCTTCCCAGGACTGTGGTCTGATCCGGGTCACCACATCCCCTTGGATTTGCATCGCTTTCTCTACCTGCCTCCACGTCCCTACGACCCTGTGCTGTCACACACAGCAGTCAGCACACGACCTGTGCTGCACGCATCCCCAAGAGCTCTTCACAAATCATTTGCAGGTAAGAGATCAGATGGGATACAGGGACGAGAGCTGGGTGCTGAGAGACAAATGGCATGTGGTGAATTGTTCAGATTTGAAAACTTAGGGAAGTTAGTGAATTTCAGTGATCACAACCCCTGACAAACACACCTCATATTCCCTCTAACATGGAGCTTTACTGAGTAGCATCTTTTAAGTTTGGAAAAAAAAAACAGAGCCAATGCTTCTGTTCTGAAATCTTATTCAAACATTTTTTTTTTCTTTTTTTTTAGGTAAAGACCGTGACTTTCTATTACTTCAAGCCACCTGTGTCACTGAACAGAACAGCCTCTGAAGACAGTGCTGATTTGCAAGCCCAAAGCAGCTCAGCCTGTCGTGCTAGAGGAAGGCACGTTTCATTTTTCTTTAGCCACCAGCAGCACTATTGAGGCAGCCATTTGCTCAAGGCACTCTAGAGAGCAACAGTAACCAAGCCTCCTCGTTAATAAGGGAAGTCAGATATGTAACAAGAAACACTAAGTGATCTGTGGTCACTGAAAAAAACACAGAAAGGAAGAGAAAAAGCATCCAAGGACCTCAGCCAAATCAACAATCCTCAACAAAATATATCCACAACATGGGCAGCTCTTACTAAACCTCTTACTGAACTGTAGATGGTGTAACTATTTACACGACTTGTGGGGTTTGAGATTTTTATGATTCTTGTTGTTGGGGGTTGGTTTGGGATTTTGTATTTTTTTTTTTTTAATATTGCAGAGGCTTCTCTTCACTTCAGCTTTCCCAGAAGTAAGAACAAGTGCCTTTTCCCAGGTGGTCAGTGTGATGAGCCAGAGGACCCTCGGCCCTGGCTTGTTGGCATTCACAAGCACTCTGAGTTGCGGGTGGTTTGGACACACTTACCAAAGCAGGAGCACGAACTGACATCCACTGGCACAGTCTTTCCTTCTGTTTGATCACAGGCTCTGACACATCTGAAATCCGTGTTTCATCTAGCTCTTCTCGCTGTCAGAGTAAAAGCAGACCTCCACTGCAGCAGCATCCAGGACAGTGCTCCAACACTGCAACAGTTACCCTAATAAAATATTGTAAAGGGAATTGCTGCAGGCTCAGCAATTCTCTCTGGTCATCAGTTACCAGCTACATGGGGGAAATGACATGCAAAGAAGGCTGAACCTGATACAGAAAACATGGAGGAGGCAGGGAGCCAGCTAAAGGGAGATAGGACAGGCTGTGCTGGAAAGAAATAAATAAATCCAAAGGATGGTTACTCATCTCAAGGTTTTGGGAGCAAATTTGCTTATTCTCAGTACCACATTGAAAGTGGGAGCATTGCAGTGGCACTTCTTGAAGAGTTATTTCACTGAAACAGCATCGCCCCTACAACAATTAAGAAGTGTGCAGAAAACATTCTCAAAATAACAATTCACTCATGTTCTGAAATGTCCTGTATGCCCTCTGCAAGGAGCTAATGAAATGAGACTCACCTGATCTGTTCAGATGCAGTTACTGTTGGTGCTTCTCATGATTTCTGAAGCACTAAGTCAGGCAAATGCCGTGAACTGCAGGGAAGAACTAACGAGGCACTGGAGTGGCATCGTCTGGAGGAGCCTCGCGGAGCTGTCACCCGCCCTCGCGATGGCCGTCCCTCCCTGCAGCTGCTCTGCGGGACTCGGTCGAGGACGGCCTGGCACGGGCTGTCATGCAGGGATGCAGACCAGCAAGCAAATGCTGCAGCATTGTGATCATGGTCCACAGGCAGGAGAGCTGAGGACAAATGGTAGAGCACCAGGCATGGGCTTACAGTCCTCTTGCATTGCTCATCCGGCTTCTCCAACATTGCTCCTGCTGATGCCAGAACCATGCTTACTTTCTCCGTGGCACTGCTCTCATGCTGTTGTTCACCCTCCTCCCCAGGACCCAGAGCGCCCATGGATGCCAGCAACCCGCAGTGCTTGGGGCAGGCATGGTGCCCTGGCAGGGAACAGTGCAGGGATGAGGCCAAGATCAGGACAGCACACCTGGGATAAATCTAAATCAAAATAAGCTCAGTCTCACCTACCGTGAGTACAGAGGGAAGAATATTTCTTATTCTGATCAAGTGTGATCGATGGCCCTGATACAACACCCTCCACGCAGATCCTGCAGGAGACTGAAATTAACATTTGTTAGTAAAGAACAAGGCTTTTGCCATGGACCTATGCCATTATATGTTGCTTTCAAAATACCTGCATTTCTTTCAAAGGGATTAGTAAAGAAAATTCATAACATTTGATTAATCAAAGAACTGAGCTTCAGAACAGAAATGGTTCCTTTCCAAAATATTACATCCATCATTGGAATTTAAAACCTACGTTGAATTAAATGCTTAATATACCTTTCTTCAGCTTTACTTTTCTTCACATTGGTCTTTGATCCATTGATATTTCTGTGCCATGGAAAAAAAAAAAGGAAAAAACCTAAAAATTGTCCTTCTATCACTTCAAACCCTTAATTTTAGATTTACACAAAAAAAGCAGCAAGGTTAGGAAGGACCTTCCCATATTCTGCATCTGATTTTATTTTTGGCTTTTTTTGTAGCTTCTATGTATTATGGAAGACAGAAAATTAATGCATTGATGTCATAACCAGTGATGTGTTAATAATTAAGGACTCTAAAAGGCTGAATTCATTTGCACTGAATGAGTGTAAATTATATAATAAGCCCTTTGATCATGATTGGTTGCCTTTCCTTAGCTTTCCCTCTATAAGTTTAGTCTTCTCATTTATAGCCTTGCCTAAGAAGTCTATTAGTGTATTCATCCTTGTTCTTTAGATACAGAATAAATTAGGTTCTTCAGAAAGCGCCACATTAACACGCTTTACAAGGACCTACTAATCCACAGGTAAGGGGGATCTGGAAATAAGCCATCCTCTTCCACACGCGTGCATGCAGAGCAGAGTTACCAGAGGAGCTTTTTGGTTTACAGAGTTCAGTATTTTTAGAAGCCTTGTAAGTTATTTTGACTCAGGGAATTTAGGGATCAGATTATGATTTTCATATGCATTTGTATGCAGTTCATATGTAGTTATATGAAGTGGGTTTAGGGTTTTTTTTGAGCCACAGGGTAGCCTTGTGGGGCAGAGCCAGCCCCTCTGAGCACTAGAAGAGAAATCTTCTACCTTGGGGGTCCCAGCATCCCCTACTATCGGCACAATTCAGCTGCCTCCCGGCCACCTATCACCCCCTGTGAAGCCATCGCCCCTTTGGCCACCGCCCCGTCTCACACCCCCGTCTGTCCATCCACCAGCATCTCTTACCCTCACCGAGTCAAGCCAGCAGACCCACAGGGCAGAAGGCACCCACAAAGGTTTGGAGACAGTTTTGGTCTCTGTACTTTATATCTTCATACAAAACCTCCCAAAACAAACCACAAGTGGCTAAACCTACCCCTGCAGAGACAGGAGAGAGGCACTCAGCACACCCTTCCTCTGAGGGCATGACTTTCTCCTTTTGAACCCCAGCAGAGTTGCAGCAGGTGGGACTCGTTCTGCAGGGCAGCCTTAAAAGGGCAGCTTCCTCCCCTTCCCCCAAAAGTTCAGCTGAACAGGCTAGGGTGGGGTTGGCTCTGTGCAGGGTAGGAATTAATGTTACTCGTTTTAGGCAGGGTCTGTATAATGAACAGAGTGAAAACAGTGGTGGAGAACCAGGGCTGTGATTGAGAGAGATGGACTCCTGTAAAAGCACAGGAAATGCTGAAGCAAGAGTCAGGGCTTGTACCTGTTTTCTGTGCATAGACTTGCTGTGGCCAGAGCTATGCAGAAGCTGGAGCTGTGAGATTTTCCATGTCTGGCAGGCAACATGTGTGGGCAAAAGGGCAAGCATTAATGGTGGCGTTCAGGCAGGAGGGCAGTAAGCAGGTACGGGAAGAAGGAATGAGAAGTACTGCTGGGGCAATGCAGAGGCACTGTGCTGGGAGGAGGTGCGGTGCGCGTGCAGCGGGTGACAAACCAGGCAGGATCTAGGACAAATCTGCAAGAGTGTCATGAACCCAGGAAAACCTCACTTGGACTGAGGGATGGAGAAGACCCTACTTATTCCATCATCCCAGAGAAGTTAGGTATTCTAGACTGCTGCTTAGTCTTGCCAAAGTAAGAAAGTGTAAGAAAAGTAAGTTTTAAGTTATAGGCATAGAAGCTGAAACTAAACAGATCTGGACCAGAGTTTTCAGGTGTTGCTTTTTTTTTTTCCTTTTTACATTTACAAGTAAGGGTAAATAACTGTTGAAACAGTGTGGTTAGGAAATTAAGTAGATCCCACATTAGCTGGATACTTAACATCAAGGCAGATGGCCTCCAAAACACACATGCCAATAACTTGACATATGTTTGGTATATGGCTGTGGGTGAGCTTCCCTTAGGGCTGTTGCAGGAGTGTGGATATAATACAAGTCTTTCTGGCCTTACCACTATTGATTGATCTGTGAAATTTTCACCTTCAGGTAAGACTAAAAGTAAAAACTATAGGTAAAACTTTAAAATGGGCTTCTAGACAAGCTCCAGGTCTACTAGTAGAAAGTGTATCCCAGGCTGTCAGGGCAGAGGGTGATCTGTTCTTCACTGGGATAGCTGCCTCAAGCTTGCTTTGCTATAGACCCCACCTACACTACCTTCACAGGTGTGTGGGTCTGAGAGAAGACTGTCTTTTGCTTGGTACCTTTACTGAATAAATGCATTGGCCAGTCTTTAAGTATCTGTCTATCTTGACGCTTCGGAAGTTCCCTGGCCGAAGAGCATGGGGGTCCGGCTTATCAGGCAGCCCTTCTGCCAGGAACCTGGTTCCTCACAACATCACTACAGCTGACCCATGGAAGGAGAGCTATGAAATACCGGTGACAATATAAATCTCATTAACTCTTCCCTAAAGTTTCATCCAGCAAAGGATCATCTAAAGTTAGCCCATACAGATGTCCGGTAGTCTGATCTGCTCTGTAGGTGTTATCACTCATGACTGAGAAATCTGATTGTTGTTCAGTAGCATTTTAGACAGCACTATACTTTCCTACCCTTCCTGGAGGGTTAGTGTACACAAAATGTATTTCATCTGGATTTTCTATTGTGATGTATTTTATGAGTGGGTCTCTTGTGCTTGAGATGACGGTCAGTGTGTGATGCTTCCACTGTCTGAAGGAAAGACGTTTCTGTCTGAGGCCACGGCCCTCAACAAGTCCATGTCCAGTCCAGAGCTCCAGGACGGTCACACAGCCCGTGTGGTGCTTCCCCTTGCAATGACGCTAGCCTACGTGCTCATCCTCTGGACCTAATTTTTCCCTTTCCCCACAGGAGACATGTAGGACAAGAATACCATTCTGAGGATGACAGAAGTGATAGTTTTATCCAGAGGTTCAAAAATCTTAAAGCAGGTTCCTTCACTACAGGGTTTCTGGTAGTTAAAGCCTCTGGCTGTTGTTTCTGGACTAGCCCGGCCATGGCCGTCCTTTGCCTTAAACCTTGTGCCTTTGAGCACATGGCTAGCTGTGGTGGGCTGCCCTTCTCAGGTCTGCGTTGTGAGCTCCAGGCTGCCCCATGGAGAGGGGGCCGGGGAGCCCTTGAGCAGGACAGCCAGAGGTAACAAGGCCGTAGTAGGGTGGATGCTCATTCGGATCGAGTGGAGAAAAACAGCAATTCCTCTCAGAAATTCACTTTCAAGCAAAATTTGAGGACTTTGTGACACCTCTCCGGAGCTTGTGGCTCCCTGCTGGTTGGGCCTCAGGACCTCTGCAGGCTCAGGGCCATGAGCACAGCCAGCATTCACACCTCAAGGTGAACCCTCAGGTGAGAGAGGGCAAGTCTAGTTTGCTTATTTCAAAGTGTCTGAATGAATGTCTTTTATTTCTCGCCACTGTAAGGCTGTCAAGTTTTGTTTTATCTGAAAGCACAAACCAAGGGATGTAGTATTTCCAGTCACCAGGAAGAAATGTTCTAGGTTTGCCAAAGCAGACTAGCTGACACCCACAGGTTAAAAACAAAGTTTTAAGTTTTTCTGGCGTAGGCTGCCTGGTTTCAGGCATCATGCTCTAAGCCTACCAGAAGATAGTTAATTCAGTGTGCTTCTGAAAGTGATGGCATGTCAGTGAAGTGACAACGTGCAAGAAGGTGATGCGTGATCCGGTCGGACAGGACCGCAAGATCCCGTAGTTCTGTGTCACTTCGTGTGCAGCAAAAAGCAGCTCTACGGGGCCGTATTTCCTGAAGTGACTTGTCTGCCATGCTCTGCAAAGCGTGTGACATGCTCCAACGGTGAGAAAATGGAGCAACTAATGGCATTCACTCCTACCCCGAGCCTTAGTGAATTTGTTCTTCAACTCCTGAACAAGTTTGTTTATGTAATTGCAAATGCTGGGCTATGGTTAAGATAAGCTGTTATTTTGTTCTAGATCTGAAATTATATTTTCCACAGGCACACTGAATTCAAAATTTATTGTATATTCCATTTGTGTGTGTAACAAATATTTATGTAATTCCTTTAGCTGGAAAATGGACGCAGTTACCTTTATCGTGTCCTCCACTATTTTTCTTAAAGATAATGCCAAATAATCATAACACACTTTGGGCAACCATAGCAAATGATGTTGTGTGTAACTACATAGTATCTGCCTTCAGACCTCTGGAAACTAAGTCAGAATTCCTTTCTAATTCCTATTTTTTATCCAATTATATGCACACTCATTAAAGTTAAATTGAATGCACCTGCTTACAACTCTTGACCTGATTCACGTCTGCTTTGTACTAGATCTCTTCCAGCACAGCTCTAAGGAGAAGCCAGCACAACCGCAGCATGGTGTAAGCGAGCAGTCCAGGACATGGAGATCGTATCCTCCCTTAACATTTGCCATCCCATTACAGTGCTGTGACCTTCCTGCTGGCTTGAAGAAATTCTGAAATAAGGGAATAGCCTCATTGCATGAGCAATAATTATTGCACTTCATTTTTCTTACATATTTTCCTCCCAACCTTTAGAAATCTGCAGGCATATTTTCAGAGCATCAAGCCTGAATTCATATTTGCCCAATCCATCTGCTGAAGCCAAGTTTCTCCTGTAATTAAGTGAATGGCATGCAGAGCAGCGCTGGCCACCTGAAGCCTTCTGAGGCTTCAGTCCTATTGATCTGGGCACTAAACAGGGGAAAGCAGTTATAAGCACTAGTGGATTCACACGTATATACCCAGTCTTTTCTGTGTTCAAACTAATTTCTTTGTTTGGGAAGTTGAACTGGAATTGAAGAGCATGACTTAAATATTTCATGTTGTGCTGGAATGTATAATTCATGATCAGATCCTTCACAAAGGAAAAGATAAGATAGAGCTGCAAAAGCTTTAAATAAAGTATTTTCTTTAGCTTGTAGACAGACTGCTGAAAAAGTGCTTTCCCCCTTTTCTGTTGGTGTTATAAAGAAAAACAGAAAATAACATGTGATAGCAGTAAAAACAGAAACACTCAAAGTGGATTTGAGAAATTATTTGTTATTGTTTGTAGACAGATGCAATTAATGTTTTATACATGTTTCTCCAAAGGCACTCTGTTGCACTTAGTTCCTCCACATTTCACACCCTCCCTTAGGAACAAGATGTATTGGCCTCAACATGTGAACGGCTCCATATGTTGTTAATTTGTTGTGCTAACCTCGGGAAGTCATGGACAGGGTTATTTAACAGTGCAGATCTTACAGAACAGGCTCCGCTCCATTAAGACGGGTGTGACTGGTTCATCGGTCTGGACCTTGAAGGGTTTGTCACGCTGACACCTGGCATGGCGTGGATGATGTCTGTGCACGCCTGCATCCCCCAGGAAGGGTGCCGGTCTCCTGTCGCTGCCTCCCGCTCAGGACCCCTCGGCTGCCCCTGTGGTCCCCAGCCACCCCAGCCGCTGTCAGGTTGCCTGCCCTACCCTGCAAGACAACCACAGTTCTTCCTCAGCTTACACTCCCGTCAGGACAGCATGACTGTAGAGAAGCACTCAATCATATATTTCCGCAAAAAGCAAGCCATGCTGAGGTCTCTCCCCTGGCAGGGGCTGTTACTGCTGTTATTTAACACTTGCAGAACTGCGGTGCTTTGTTTGCCCTGGTCTGTGGTGCCCCTGAGGAGCACAAACCCTGGTCCCAGTGCCCCAGCAGGACAGATGACACTTTGCTCCTCAGATGCACTGTGCTGGAGGGCTGGGGAAAGATGGTGAATCGCGTCTCCAGCGCATCTGAGAATCTCAATCTTTCCTGTCAATGGGCACTACTGAGAAGCGCTTGGCTCTGACCTCTTTGCACCCTCCCTTCAGGTATTTATCCACATGGATAAGATCCCCCTGAACCTTCTCTTCTTGAGGCTGAACAGTCCTGCCTCTCTCAGCCTTTCCTCATAGTAGAGATGCTCCAGACCCTTCATCATATTTGTGGCCCTTCCTTGGACTCCCTCCAGTATGTCCATTCTCTCCTGTACTGGGTAGCCCAGCTCTGGACACAGTCCTCCAGGTGTGGCCTCACCACTGCTGTGTAGAGGGGAAGCATCACTTCCCTCGACCTGCTCTATTTGAGCACTCACCTTAACAAAAACATCTGAAAAACATTTTAACCCTCCCAACAAACAATAAAAATCCAAAGCAATAATCATTTTGGGGGGTCTTTTTCTCTTTCACACTCATGGCGGCAAACAAAGATCTTTTTCAGCCCATAGTTATAGAAATTTCCAGTATAATGAGAGCCCTGTGGTTTATCTCTGAAGCAGGTCTCTGAGGAAACAATTTGCTTTTGGAAACTGGAAATATGCCTTACAGAATTTGTGCTCTGTCCCCTACCATTTCTTCAAGGCATGCAAGGTTTCAAATACATTCTGAAAGCACTGACTGCTGTTTAGTTTCCCCAAAAAAGTGTTCTGCTTTGCTCTGTTTCTGTAACAGAGATCCAAATTGTCCACTGGCAGTTTACAAAAGCAGCAAGTTAATGCTGTACTCCCTTCGGTTTCATGTAGAAAATAATCACAGAGCTTTGACAACCGAACAATAGACAATTGCTTGTTGTCTCTGTGCTTTCTTTGAAGAAATCTGTACAAAAAAAGACCAGCAAGATTTTCACATGAAGTTAATCATGCTTATGAGACATTATCAAAGTTTTTTAAAATTGAGGGAGTTTAGGATGGTGTGATCGTGCTGCCACGGTAACAGCTGTGTACTGCACACCACGGATATCAAACTATGGTGCAGCTTTTCAAGATACATAAAACAAGGGAAAGCATCAGAGAAGAACTGAATAATTAGGGCACATTTATGTAAGCGGTGAAACTGCAAGCATGCAAGAAACTTGAAAATGAAATATGTTAAAGGTCCTTTCCTTGCTATATTGAAAGGTGCCTTGTGTGGATGACTGTCTGCACCAATAGATACCAGCTACAGCCAGCCTGGCCCTGTGCACGATGCTACGGTGCCAGCACAGCTGCCCATTGTCACTGCGGTCGAGGCCTCTGGTGGGATATTGCTGCCACTACCACGCTTTTCCCTTCCAAAGGATTCCCCATTACCTTTCCTCATAGACATTTGTTACAAGGGATGCAGAACTGGGAGATTTTTTTTCCCCCCCCTACTCCTATTTGGAAGACAAATAAAAATTTGAATTAATTAAAAATATCACAAACATATCTACACCTGTGCCAAAGAAAGTCTTCATGAAAGCCAAATGCCTTGAAATAACACGTAGCTCAGGACAGGCTAACTTAAAATGCAAACCACAGTATTTACTTATAAGAGCTAGCAGAGACAACAGTTTGAAAAATGTTTATAAAAAACTGAAGTGGAGAAAGGAAAGGAAACAACACCCAGTCTCTTTGTGCAAAATATCGTATGTTAAAGGTTTCTATTTACCACCCTGTCTCCAGATGGTTTATTGCTGGGTGTACTGACGTGATCTGCCCCATGAGAGACGTCCTTCCTCCACACCTCAGGCCAGACTCCTTGGGGACACCTTTGCAGTGAGGCACACAAGCGGTGTCAGGTGGACCTTTCCCAGTGTTCTCCGGGGAGTCTGGTCCCATCCTGGGTTAAGGATATCACTAGGAAACCTCCTAGCCTGGTATGGCCCTCGGACTACTATCCATTGTTGCTCTTCCATGTAGGTGGCCCAGAATGCTGTGGGAAACGGTGTCAAAGGCCTTACTAAAGTCCAAGTAGACAACATCCACAGCCTTCCCCTCATCCACCAAGCAGGTCACCTTGTCATAGAAGGAGACCAGGTTAGTGAAGCAGGACCTCCCTTTCATAAACCCATGATGGCTGAGCATGATCCCCCGGTTGTCCCACACGTGCCGCGTAATGGCACCCAAGATGATCTGCTCCATAACCTTCCCCAGCACCGAGGTCAGGCTGACAGTCCTGTAGTTCCCCGGATCCTCCTTCCAGCCCTTCTTGTAGAGGGGCATCACATTTGCTAGCTGCCAGTCTTCTGTGACTTCCCCGGTTGACCAGGACTGCTGATAAATGATGGAGAGTGGCTTGGCAAGCTTCTCTGCCAGCTCCCTCAGTATCCTCGGGTGGATCCCATCTGGCCCCATGGACTTGTGAGCATCCAGGTGGAGGAGCAGGTCGGTGACTGCCACCTCTTCGACAACTGGGGCTTCATTCTGCATCCTATCTCCATCTCCCAGCTCAGGGGCCTGAAAACCCTGAGGATGACCAGTCTGACTATTAAAGACTGAGGCAAAGAAGGCATTAAGGACCTCAGCCTTCTCCTCACCCTTCGTGGCAAAGTTACCTTCTGCATCCAACAAAGGAGGGAGATTCTCCCTGGCCCTCCTTTTGTCACTGATGTATTTGTAAAAACATTTTTTGTTATCTTTAACGGCGGTGGCCAGTTTAAGTTCTAGCTGGGCCTTCACCTTTCTAATCTTTTCCCTGCATAACCTCACAACATCCTTGCAGTCCTCCTGAGTCACCTGCCCCTTCTTCCAAAGGTGGTAAGCTCTCCTTTTTTCCTGAGTTCCAGCCAAAGCTCTCTGTTCAGCCAGGCCGGTCTTCTCCCCAGCCTGATGGACTTACGGCACATGGGGACGGCCTGCTCCTGCGCCTTTGAGACTTCCTTCCTGAATAACATCAGCCTTCCGGGACTCCTTTGCCCCTCAGGACGGCCTCCCAGGGGACTCTGTCAACCAGACTCCTAAACAATCCAAAGTCTGCCCTTCTAAAGTTCAGGGTAGCGGTTTTGCTGACCCCCTTCCTTACTTCCCCAAGAATTGAAAACTCTATCATGGTCGCTGAGCCCAAGACAGCCTCTGACCACCCCATCGCCCACCCCACCTTCTCTGTTCATAAACAGCAGGTCCAGCAGGGCACCTCCCCTGGTTAATTTTCTCCATTGGCATCTTGTTTCACCAGGCTTAGAGGCAGGACCAAAGCCGCAGAGCGGAGGGAGCATCCATACCTGCCCTGATAACACATGTCTGGCAGTGTGGGCTGCTGCCCAACATGGGACTTGTTTATAGCAGCAATTTCACTGTCATTAAACAAGTGAATGGTTCCAGTTGTACATGAGTCCAGCAAATCCAGCAAAACCCTCCCACCAGAAAATCCTTGCCACCAGCGTGACGGACTTGTGGCTGTTCAGGAAGTCGTCCTACACCGCTGCATCCTTCTGGCTTCCTCCAGTGAGCACCGGTAGTGCCGCTGGGGTCGTAACTTCTCAGGATCTGAACTAGCAAACTGTGCTTCAAAAACAGTGATACACAGTCCTGCCAGTGTACCTGTGCTCAATCCAGGCATCATGCTTCAGCTGATGAATAAATAACAAGTAATAAATAACAAACAGTATTGGAGGCTCAAGGGGAATTAAGATGTTGGAACACAGAAAACTGCTGTATATTAGGAAAAATATTTCCCTATGACAGTGGTCAAACACTGGAGCCGAGGCCCAGAGTGGTGGGGATATGTCCGTCCTCACAGACATTCAAAACCTGACTGCTTATGACCTTAAGCAAACCTTGACATCGGGTGTATCATTGAGACTGGTCTGTCTTTGAGCAGGGATTTGGATCAGATTGCCTCGAGAGGTCTCAGAAAACATCACTATTCTATAGTTGAGTCACTCCATAAATTCTAACTAAATCCCCTAAATGGGTAGGTTTAAAAATTTAAGCATAAAAACTTGTGCCTAAGAAGCGCTAGTCCTTGCTTGTTTCTCTTTTTCTCTTAATGTATAAAATCTTTCTTTCTCTCTCTCTCTCTCTCCATATATATGTCCACATAGACATATCTATGGGGGGAGAGCAAGAGAGAAAAAAATTTAATTCTCAGTATAACTGAGCACACATATATTGTCATCATACACATGTGGTAGCATGTGAGGCTGATTTACAGGGTCTTTACTGGATTTATCAATCTACTTTTGGGCTTTTTATCTTTAAAATTTTTAGAAATTGACTGTGATTTTAAAAGCTGATAATGAACAAAAGAATTCTATTATTAAGTTAAACGAAGTTTAATTCATTATGTTGCTCTGCACTTGCCTTCAGCTTTGAATTGCCCATTCAAAATTTGACTAGGATTTTAGCGCAAATGAGTTTTGCACTGAGAACCTGATGAACACTCTTCTACATTGCAAAACCTCTTCAGTGCCTGACACCCATTATGGAAAGCCTGAAACTAGCATAAGAGGGCCAACAGCACCTGTAAAAACATAGAAATAATCTTTTTTCTAGAATAAAAAATTAAAAGGAAGTCAGATTTTGAAAGGACTCGTGGATGAATATCGACAGTGGGGTGCACACACATTAGTTCACGTTCTCCCCCTTCCCCATGTTCATCTCTGTTTCCTTAGGGCTTTTTTGAGGACAATGACGGATATCTATAGGAATGCACCTTCCAGAAAACCCATGGTCATGGGCAAGTCCAGGGGGACCTTAACAGGCAAATCTAATGCAAAATATATGAAGTTATAATTTTGCATAATCAGTGATGTTGGCAGAGTTGCTAGTTGAAAAACCTAGCATGGCGTTCATGCCTTGCACAGTTTGTCTTTGCATGCGTACTAAATATTCTCTCTAGCTGTTCAAAGAGGTTTTATTTGAGAGAAGGTAATTTCAGTTGGAAAACCTTGATACTTCTGCAGACCACAGTTATGTTTCCTCCCCAAAATAAGAACCTGCTTCAGTTCCAATTATCCAGTTACCTCTGCACCCTACTGCCTCAGCGTGTGTGTAGGTCCAGACGATGCTGGGATGCAGACACCTTCCTGGCCAGTGTACAAATTGTCACCAGTGGGTTTTTGCATGAATTCCCTCAGACACTGAAGATGCAGCTTCTTGGAAGTGTAGGCATCAGAGACCACATCTTTGTTTTGCAGATGTAGAGAAAGGTCTCTCCACAGCCTCAGAGAGACACCGTGCCACACACCAAAGCAGATTATTGGTAAAGTGCCATGGGCTATCACTTTGCTTTAGCTAATTTGGTGAGCTTTAGTGACTCCCACACACTGAGAACTGCAGGAGACATAAATATTTAATATCAAGGCATGGAGAGCTGCTAGCAGCTGAGGCTGGCTCTGCCTTTGCAACCCAAAGTGAGGGAGGAAGTTCTGAAATTGGAAAGTAAAATCAGGGTGTCTGAAGACAATTTTAACTTATTATTTTTGGCCCTTCCAGTCTGTGTCACATACCAGCCTGAGACGTACAGTGTTAATTCCCTGCAGGAGAAACTTCGTAGGCTGGTATCAACCCAGACTGCCTGGAGGTGCTTCTTGGCATGAAGCAGGTTGCTGCAGGCAGGGGGATAGCCTCCACCATCGCCTCTGCCACGCCAAGGCGGTCACTGCAGCAGGTCAGTCGCTCTCCTCCAGCCAGCCCGCACGTCAGAACTAGGGTACAGCTTACGGAGACATTCATGTTGATACCGGCTGCCTCTCACTGGCCCCCAGCTGCCCTCCACAGGGTCCTGCTCTCCTGGGGGTCTGGACCAGGGGTCGGCTCAGGCACACTCCTGTGAAGTCCACAAGCGCAGGTGTCCTTCCCAGCAAAGTGCAGTGGAAGGCTGAACCCATGTATTTTCACTTTATTTTAGGGGCAGGTATGCATATCTTAGGAAGTTAAATGTGCTCAGGACCATTCTCTAGCACTGAGTCTGTAAGGTGTGATGTGGGTGCTGTCCCTAATGCTAAGCTGTCATACAGGGGCCAAATCCAGAGAACAGATGCTTCATCCAGTTGCTCACCGGGACCAGTATTTGCTCCAAAATCATCTGTTCTGTAAGGAATGAATTTTACCCTAATTTTTGATCATATTTTTGGGGACCTGTTTGTTGTGGCAGGACAGGTCACCCCCAGCCCAGCAACTGAACATCAGGGCTGGCAGGTCTTTGCTGGTCACTGCCTGCCTGATCCAGAGACCAGAGGGCCAAAGTCACTGGCTGTTCACAGAGCCGCCTGCCAACTGTATGGATAAATTGCTTGCGTCTCCCAGCCACACAGCAGACCCCAAGGGTGACGGTGTGATTGTCCGGTGTGGCATGCAGAGGGTGCCGTCCTCTGACAGTCCCATCAGGTTCAGATGATGAGGTGAAGATCAGCATTTCTTCTGAGCCTCCAAGGCTGTCAAGGGAGGACCATTAGGGGACAACCACCCCCATGCCTGCAGCCACGGGGGACACCTCGGCTGATGCCCCCACCTACAACGCCGAGTTCCCACAGCAAGAGCCCAACACTGCCCTGTGGCTCTGCAGTCGGGCACCCTCCATGACCCACATCTGCCCTTCGGACAACCAGCCTCAGAAAAATAAAGTCAGTGCATGAACAGCATCCAAAGAGGAAAAACAGTGCATTAAATATGCAGACAGACCTTTCAAAGGGGTCAAGAACACCAGCAGACTCTGAAAATTGCCATATGACGTTGGTTAGCATTAAGATAAAGTTAAAAATTTATTGGTGGCGTTTCACGCAAATATAAATAAATAGATAAATAGACCTAACAGGAACTGTTTGTGTGAATGCACAAAATAAAACCCGTGATCAGGAATTCCAGGAAAGGGCGCCAACCTCAGACTTCGGATAAACAGAAAAAGTAGAAAATTGCTCAAAACTGAAGACTGTATCAGAGGTCTTTTATTATAATTAACTGCTTTTTCAAGCTTCCCTGTTGAGATTGCTTTCAACCTGTAAACTCCCGCTATGTATCCCCTTTCTCCCCTGCTGAAACAACGTCTTGGACAGTGTTAGCATGGAGCATCCACATCATTCTCCCAGTGTCCTTATCGACCTTTTCTTAGATCTTTAAAACATCTGTGGATGAATTTACACTTGAAATTGAATAGCTTTTTTCTGCTCAAGGGTGTTAGTGCATTAGAAATGTCAGCCTTTGAAATAGATATCACAAGGCATTTAGTTATAAAAAGCAACACAATTTTATTACCTGACAAAAACAAGCTTAAAACATTTCAGTTAAGCGACACAGCTGATTTTCACCTAAATACAGCAGGAGAAATATACTGTCAGTTGTTTCCCAAAGCCAACTTATCACAAAGCTGATGCAGCAAAACTGTGCTCATGAGTTCCTGGGGGAAAATTATTTTTTTTATTTTCTCCCTCTAGCAAAATGTAAGAGCACATGGCAATTGCAAAGAATCATGAAAAAATCAAACTAGCTATATATAACTCTGAGCACACCAGTGTTCATTACTGCTTGAACAGAGGTCACAGATGGTTTGCCCAATTCTTTTGCACTGCATTCATTACTCATCTATCTAGTTATCATTGCATCATCATTTTGTAGATGCCTTGTCATAACCTACGATGCAGACACATCACTGATTTTGGTGTAGGGACACAGCTCTCAGCATATTTAGGTTTAAATTAATCAAAAGCAAGTTTTAAAGCAAAGACAACTTCCATTCTTAATCAGAGGAGAGGAGCAAATGCCCAGATGAAAGCTGCTTATATTCTGTGTCACAAAAACCTTAGTGAAAACCACATTGGTAGTATCTGGTAATAACCAACATCCACTCTTCATATTACAATCAACGTTCCCTTGCATTTCATTTTCCTCTCTTTGCCTTCTGAGGCTGTGTTTCATCTCATTCATTAGAAGCTACAGACAGGCCCTTGATAGCAAAGATTTAATATGCTGTGAGACCCGGTACATTTCCCCAGCCCCTGCCAGTCCCTGCGGGGATGCAGCGTGGTCCAGGTGAGATCAGGGCTGCAGAAGGGAGCAGCAGCAGTGAGGAGTGTGGTGTCAGTGCAGGCGTCCACCTGGGAACAACCACCCCAGCTCTCTGCTCTTCCAGGACACGCACCATCAGGCTGACTCTGGGATGGGCAGGACCCTGGCAGCCTTGATACTTGGTGCAAAAGGTGACAGTTGCTCTATCTGCCCAATATCAGCTTGAAATTGTCAGCTTAACCCTTATCCTTCCTCTTGACTGCCTGTCCCTCCCATGCGCACATGGCTGCACAAGGGCATGTGCTCTGGTCTCCCAGCTCTCCGTAGCCTGGACAGCCACATGGAAAAGCAGGGACAGATATGGCAGGGTCTGACGGTACCATTACTGAAGGTATCCCCAGCTCAAACGCTGAACATGGTGATGTAAAAATAATGCCGCAAAGGCACGCAGTTTCACAAAGCACGAGGGGTGTTAAGCTGAATAATCCCAGCAATGCTCGGCAGGCAAGCGTGGGACAGGCTGGGAGAGGGCAGGAGGCTGTGCAGGCACGCAGGACCAGCACGCACCCTGTGTGCATGCACTGGCCCAGGGTGTGCTCCACACCGGTGCCTCCCGTGCGCATCCCACCGGCTGCACTGCAAACAGGACTCCCAGGTGAAAACTGGTAACACATCTGAGAGAGTGTTTTCCGCTTCTTCTTTATTTCTCTTCATTATGCATTTGGTTACCTATTTTCCCAGGGCAATGGGCACTAAAAAGTATTACTCCAAGAGGCTCTGTGTTCTGAGCAATTAAAAAAAAATTAGACCATTGTAGTGCTTGGACCTGGGGGTTACTTACAAGCTCTTCATTCCTCTGTGTTCTGTGTTTTGCATATTTATGCAAAATTAGTGTATGACTATTGACCAGGATAAAGGAACATGCATGAAAATCAGAAATTTATGCACTAATTGCCCTTAGTTTCAATAAAAAGTCCATTGACACTTGCTTTCAAACTTTTGCCATAGCCAGAACAAAACTTTTGGTCCCACCCTGAACCCAGAAGCAAGAAGAGCTGCGAGCGGTGCTCGTTTTAGCAAGAGGCTGTAAACTGGCTCCGGGGCTCCCTGAGGAGTGTCTGCCCTCTGAAGGCTGAGCCTCTCCCCAGCTCAGCTTCAGCTCCACGGCCAGGGAAGCCCTCTGTGCCAGCTCCTACTGAATTTCATGCACAGTAGCACCAACTTAAAGGCCATTGAATACAGTATGGCAATCCCTATGTAGTTCCAGTCTCCCTGACGCATGGTGTCACGTGCAGTGTCTGGGACCTCTGCAGGGAAGAGAGAAAAGACTTTCATCTCTGCTGCTCAAACTTCCCTCTCTCAGATGGGGCTGAAGAAATAGATTAGTTAAGAGCATCACATTAGAAACATTTTTTATGTTAGGTTACAATAAATAAGGAGTAAAGCCATACTGCAAAATGATTAATTAGTTTTAATGAGTATCTCTTGTTTCTGTTAGAACCCTAATACATGCATAGGTATAATAAAAATTTTAATTAGCAACTAGTGTTATAATGTCTAAGTTACTTCACAGGAGAGCAACAGGACACTTTGCCCCTGAACAACTGAATGCTGATGTGGAAGAAAAATGTCCTTTTCTCCATGCCCATGGTAATTTTTATGTGTCTTGTTGAAATGACCAGGTTTCTTTATCAGTTTTAATTCCCAGTTACACCAAGGTTCTGCTTCATCTGCATCCCCAACACAGGAGAGCAACCTAAGCAGCTTAGCTGTCTCTGCACAGTCAATCAATACCAGCTCAGCGTACAGGTACCTTCTGTGCCGTGCTCCCCTTCAAAGGTCATCAATCATTTATTCATGATGAGGAGCCGGTAGCTGAAGTCAGCAGCTCGTCACAGGCTCTCAATCTGTCATCTTCATTCTCCGGGAGACCTGGAAACCCATTGCGCTCGGATCACATCTTGCAGAAGAGTCCCTTTTCCACACGGCGGGGCTGATGGCAAGGGGTTGCCAGATGCTCTCAACAGCAGATGCGATGCACGTTGCCTGCACAGGGGCCACTCTCTCTGTCCTGGGGAAAGGCTGCGGGCAGGCTCAGCTGCCAGGGAATAAGCCGGTGCCTGGCTGTGGTGGGCCCCTGGCAGATGTGCCACGGCCCGGGGAGAACGGGTGTTCCACCAGGGAGATGCTGGTGGTTGGGTCCAGCATGCAGCTGCAGAGATGAGCCGTCACCCAGCACGGCACGCTGTCCCTGGGACGGGGGTCACCGACACCCCTCGCCTCGCGGCAGCCGCTCTGCTGCACTTTCTGTTTTCAGTGCTTCCCCTTCCTTCCTAGCTTCAGCCCTTCTCACATATGCGTCTAAGTCACCACTGGAAAATGCATTTCAAATGCAAAGTTCAGCGAGCGTTTCCCTGTTGTTCAATGAATAGTTATTTTCCTGCGTTTTACTCTATTTCTTTTTTTTTTTGAAGGCACTTTATGAGACATGCACATGGGCCTGCATAGACGCTGGCTTCTTAAAGATTTTCAGTAATGTTAACCTGACTGTAATCTCAGTACATAAAACTGTGAGATATGCGTAATTTCTGACTTTTCATGAAGGTATATCCTCACATTACGAGTCTATTTTTCTAAATACCTAAGTATCTTGTCATACCAAATTTGCATTAAAAGCAGGAGAGTAGCCAAGAGAAGTCGGTAAAAACAAAGTTAATTGCTGCAACCATTAAGCACTGGTAAGCAGAGCCGTGTGTAAAAGAGGAATCCCAGGTTTAACATTATCAGCACTAGGATCAAGCTGAGAAATTGTGAGCGGGAGGCAAACTACAAAGAGCAACATTCATCAGCCCAGATTCTGACTCTAATGTGATGATAAATAAGAACATTAATCATCAGCTGTGAGATAGAAACAACAAAAATACAAAGGCAAGCCTACACCTATTGTTAGAATACTTGAGAAAACTGTAACAAGCCTGAGATGTCTCCGGAAACAATGTGCACAGGTGTGTCTTGAATAATGGAGAGGATTTTTAATGTAATAAACTGTGATAAACTGATAATATAATTACCAGCATTTATTCGGCAATCAGAACTGTTGTCAAACATTGATGCTCTGGTTTCTTCAGAAGCTTGACAAAGAGATTGCCAGTCTTCATAGGGAAGCGAAACAAGATTTGCACAATTTAGTCCAAGTGCTCCTTCTGTCTTCTCTAGTGTTTGATCAAAATAAATGAGGAGCATTGTGTACTGCACGCACCGCTGACCGAATCTCACATTCTAAAGAAAATACGTCCCTAAAGCCCACAGCATAAACGTTTGCCAAAATAAATAAATCTAGACCTGTCTTTTGAGGATCTTCCTACCTTAAGTGTGCGTTCAAACGTGTGCTGGGCTGGCCAGGCCCAGGGGAGGCACAGACACCCCCCGCCCCGCAAGACGTGTCCAGCTCTTGCAGGCTCATCTTCCCCGTTCTCTCTTTTCCTGGGGCAGCTCATGCCAAGTAGGGTCAAATATGAGGAACCCGTTATACCCCCAAGCCCAGCAAGCCCAGGCTGCCCCCTCCCCTCCCAGGCAGCCACGCTGGGTGCTGGGGCTGGGGGTGCTGGCGTGCCCCTCGGGGCTGGGGCTCCACACAGCCCAGCCTGCAGAACTTTGCTTTTCCTATTGCACTATTGGTGCGAAGGACAAGCGGTTTGGGGGAAATGTCACAGTTTTAGCTTTCTGCTGCAATGAAGAAATGTGAAAACTTGGGGCAGTGTGGAGCCAGCGATCACTGGGAGGAGCTGTTACTAGCAAGGCGTGACTGAAATGGTGAGAGAAATGTTAAGTCTGCTTCATAGGAAATGGTACAATCAAATGATTTAAGAATAAGAAGGGGCTGTTTCCATAGCAACAAAAAATAAGAGAAGAAATAGTCAATAAAAATTCTAACACTCTCTTCCACATTAAACTGATTTTCCCCAAATGTAGACCAGCAATAGACTGGTTAGTACCAGAGAATGGAGAATGCTGATACAGTGAGTAGTCTCCCTTTAATAAACATTTCTGAGGATGCACATCTCATGAAGTGGAAATAGTATATTTGCCAGCCTTAGTCAACCAAAAACGTGCCTTACTTATTAGTAATATATTGATTTGCAAAGTGATAAGCAGGTACATCGTTATTTTTTTTATTGTAACAGGACATAAACTGAAAATACATGCATGGCTTAACAAAGGAACACGATTTCTCTGAGAACTCTATATTTATCATTTGCTAAAAGTATCTTACAGAAAAATGTAGATTTTTTTTGTGACTTGGAAATAAAACCAATAAAATATTTAACTAATACCTGTAATAAAAAGAAATACCTGAGTAGTCCACTGAAGGGCTTATTTTAATTTCTAAGCATGCATCTTCTCCAGCATAGCTATAGTACACCCAACACATGGCAAAACCCTATTTCTGTTTGGTTATTAATTTATTATTATGACAATCAGAGAAGCGGTTTATGAGGACAGCATGGAAATGCATACCGAAAGACTAATTTTCTTCCATTTCTATTACCTCTGCAATGAATATGCACCCACTGCCAAGTAAAGATAACTAATAGGATAAAAGACAGTAAAATAGAGGAAGGAAAGGGAAGAGATTGCCTCCGTGACAGTGAGAGGATGCCAGAAACTCCGAGAAGCAACAAGTGTTGCTCTTGAATCGCTCCAGCACTGAATCTTTTTCTGATGTCAGTATTTATGTGTCCCAGGCACGTGTCCAATGTGAAGGTCTGTCTTGTTGTTTATATTTTGATGTGCCCCAGTATGAGACTTTGTAATTAGGAGTCTGGGAAAAAAAATGGGTTTGGGGATTAGCTGCCAAACCTGAAGAGGAAAAAGAATTTGGATGGAAGCAGTATTTTTCTCACTGAAATGAAAATCAAAAAGCATTTCTTTCCTGTTGACAGAAGCCATCTATTCAGCCTAAACCGGAGCCCTTCAGCATCAGGCACAGTGGTACAGAAAGCAAAGGCAATGCCATCCAGCTGTACAAGCGGCAGGCGTGCTCTCCCGCAGTCCTGTTTCCCTGGTAATCCGTGAGGATCGCACTCAGCCTGGGGATAACCTCATCTTGCCTGGCCCTGGCTGCCCTGGACTCACCTCTGCAGGGTCCCTGCGTTTCTGCAGCCGGGGGGTCAGCCCCTTTCCCCGCTGGACTTGCTCCCTGCAGAGTCAGGGTTGGAACTCCCCGAGCTCAGTGCTCCCCAGCAGCTCTCAGAGGAGGAGGCATCGGCTCCCCACCCTGCAGCACCCCTCCCAGTCCACCCCATATTCAAGGCAGACCCTAGTCTTGAGCCAGGCTTTTCTTTCTCCAGTTTTTCTCCCCCCAGGCTGCCGTCACTGCAGGTGCCCTGAGCTGGACCAGCAGCAAGATGGAGCACAGGGACTGGCAGCTTTTTGTCCCAGGGTGGGATGCTACCCGGGAGCACTGCTGTCCCCCAACTGATTCTGCGTGTCTGCACCACTGAGCTGGAGATGCTGGACACCAGGCACCTGGTCTGGATTGCAGGTGGAGGCTCAGGGCTCAGGAACCCTCTGAAGGTCAATGCCTTGCCAGGCAAGAGTGCGTCAGCAAATGTGTGTCACCCAGTTCATCCAGTTAGGAAGGACGGAGACTGCATCATTCTTTGGCAGCGAGGCTGCCTCCTAGTGATGTGCTATAATACAGAACATTTTTTCTTCCAAAGCAATATAGTTCAGGATAGTCCTAAAGGGTTTGGACCACTCTCATCCAGGTCTTACTGATGTGCATGGGGTAAAAACAATCTTTTATGCTAGCCCTGCGCTAGATTGTACCTTACGTCTTCATGTAGAATTATGCAGCCCTCGGTGGGCATCTCCTGCCAGCTGTCCTAAGATCGTCATCATTTTTTTCTTTTTTGGGGGGAAACAATTGGCTGAAACACACTGAGCTGCTGATCAGCAGCTGTTTGGGTTTGCTTTTCAGGTTGGGCAGAAATGCCTTCGGGATTCTCTCTCCTGACCAAATGACTAATTCCACCAGCTAAGCATATGGCACAGACGCTCTCTTTTATTAAATCAGTATTAAAGCTCTCTAATTAAATCAATGCTAAATCATATTTTGCTCATTATTCTTATTTTTATGTTGCTAAAAATTTCAGTCACTAGTGCAGTCTCTAGACTGTTTCCAGGGCAGGAAGCACAGTTGAGCAGACTCTCCCTAACAACTTGAATGAAGAGTTGTGAGCTGAGCTCCCTCACGTTCCTCTTCCTCTTGGTCTTATACCCACATCTCATATGCAAATATTCTTCATGTATATATCGCACTCTGAAGCAGGAGTCCTGTTCTCATTTCTGTCTGTAGTGCTAAGTAACAGGGTGCAATCCTGAGCGGTGCCTCCCTGCCGGCCATCCCCAGCTCTGCTCGGACGAGCCCACCTGCCTCCCCTGCACCAGGGCTGATCCCCAGCTGCGCAGCCAGCACGGTCTGGGCACACCATAGTGCTGACAGTTGCTTTGGGGTCAGCAGCACGTCCCCTGTCCTTTTTTATTTTTCAACAAAGGTATAGTCGTTGCAGCCATGACTTTGTTCCAATGTGTTATTCTTTCCAAGCAAGATGTTAAGGAAACAGGAAGGTTTCTGGGCAGTGAGAGAAATGTTTGATGGTACAGCACAAATATGGAGGAGGAATACTGCCCGCTCCACTTCCCAGGGCAGCCCACTCTTTCTGTAATTAGCAAGGATGTTCCCACCTCCATCATTACTCTGGCAATCAAGCACTCTTCAAGCAATTTATTAAGGCTTTTATTTCCAGCAGCAGCATGCTGGTGGTATTCACCATGCCAGTCATAGACTGTGCTTGCTGCAGCTCCCTCGGTGCTCTGTCCAGGAGCAGCAACCTGCTGCAGCTGATGGCCCTGGAAATGCACCGGCCGTTTGCCAGCTGCTGTCTCTGCAGAGCTGACCTCATGGTAAATACCCCAGCATTAAGTTCTCATCACATTTATCAGTGCCAGGAGAACGGCTTTGCACAGCCAGGCTTTCTCACTTGACTCCTGCCCCTCCCCAGCCCTGTCAGAGCGGGATGAGGAGAGTTTTCTTGATGGGTGGTACCCACACTGGGAGAGGGCAGCTGCCTCGGGGCAAACAGAGAAAAATTCTCTCCTACAATTCCTTGTTTCTAACTAACAGTATTTGAAAACGCTGTTGAAGTAGTGCTTGCAGGTGAGCCCCTGGGAGAGGACCAGGAGGGCTGAGGGTGCCTCGCTGCCTGCTCTGCGCTCTGTGCCTGTCCCTGCACATGTGGCAGGAGCCAGCCCACAGCCCGCTGCAGGCCATGGTGGCATCCAGCCATCACACACCAGGATAAGCATCAGCAGCAGAGGACAGGGCTCAGCCTGGCTCCGAGGGCATCCCCTGCCCCACCTGCAGGTGCCAGCCCCACAGCAGTCCTGGGTCTCCATGCGGAATGAAGTGATGCCTCCCATGACTAGTTTCCATGGTTCTCCCTGCTCGGACCTGACCAGTCTGCACAGACAAAGCATCCTCACTAGCACTTTAATGTCAGCCCTATTTAAAACTTGGCTTTTACAATTCCTGATTCAAAGAATCCTTTATTTAATTATGAGGCACCAAAGATTTTACCCAGATGCCATTGTCTGACATTTAATGTACTTTTGGTCTGTTATAACTCATCCTGGTCTCTAATGGCTGGGTATTTGGTTTGCCACAATTATTATCTCAATACAGGGCCATTAGTGACACCGGTCCAAGGACTGAGGACCCAGTTCTTTAATGAGAATCTGGATGCTCTGCATGATCTTCAATGTTGCCATTATTTACCCCTCGCAGTACTGCTTGGTCCTTGAGGCCCTGAGGGAGGTGCAGTAGGAAGGGAGTGAGAGCATATCCATATCTGCACTCACACTTGCCTGCCTGGGCAGAAACAGTGGTGGAATGGGGGAAGAGTGTTTGGCTTAAAATTAGCATGTGTATTAAAAATGCCCTTACCCTGGATGGACAGCAGCTCATTGACAGTCTTGGCAGGGTAAACCAACAACCCTCATCAGAGAGGTGGACCGTCAGGAGCCTCTGACCAGACCCTGAGCCAGGCGCAGCTCTGCTCCCTGTGGTTTTACTGGCACCATGCACAGAGAGACGAGGCAGCCTGAGGAAGAGCAGGAGCATGCTATGGCTGTGGGTCGGTCAGTTCCTTCTTGCTGGGAAAGGAAACTGGGCATCTCCCCAGCCATCTGCTCTAGCCCTCGGCTTGCTGTCCTAGCGTGTTGGCAGTGCTGAATGACTCCATCAGTGCAAACTCTCCTCTCACTGACCTGACCCAGTTGCACACAGCAGGCTACTCTTTGACCTTTCTGACTGCTAGGCAAGATGATGAACTGGACAAAAAGAAATAGTAATCAACAAGAAATGTAATATATCGCTGTGACTAACTCTCATGGTTCCTTGAACTGCTGCAATAGTTCAGAAATGACAGTGACCTTGCAAGGAGTTTGCAGAGCACAGAGTAAGACAGACGAATTCTCCATCTGGACTAAACACGCATCAGAGGGTCATGGCTGTCTCCAAGGAATTCGCTCCGCTCCATCCTTGCTCTTGTTGCTCTGAGAGACGGATGTAGGCCTCATGAGGGCAGTCGTGGTAACCAGGTAAAAGAGACCCTTCATCAGTTGCAGCCCTCACTTCCCAACCTGCAGGGTCCTGCTTGTTTCCCAGGCTCTCCTCCCCGCTCTGCAGAGCTGCAGTTTGCTGGTGTGGTGATACAGGTCCTGAGCAGCTAGTTCTGCATCCTTAGTTCCCAGGAGCTCTGAACCATCTCAGTTATGACTGTAAATGATGCTTTTCAAATGGTCCCCAAGAGCTAGACACAGTGTTTCCAAGAGATGATAACTATTATTTGTTCCCAATATTACATCGAGTAGAACTGTTGAAGAATCTTTTGTGCAGTCATGCTCTATTAACCAGAAAAGATAGCAGAAAAAAATTACAATTGCCCAAATATTAACCATTATCTGTCAGCATAGATTAATAACACCCAAACTTCATTGCCTAAAAGGCTACGCTCGCCTAATAAAACAGCAGTAGTTCTTATGTGAGACCTCACTTTAATCCTTTTGCATTCCTGGGCTGTTTAGACTGCTTTGCTTCAAATGTCAAATCTAATCAGTGTGCCACCTTCTGTTAAAAGCATGCTTTTTAAATAAAAAACTTTGATAGACATTTGTCTTACATAAAACTTACCCTTCCATGCAAAGATCAAAAGCAGAACACCAAAGGGAGTATTTGTCTAAAATCAAAGAAATAGTCTTTCTTTAGCTGTCTGCTGAGTGCCTTATCCTCAGAGTTCATTTCACTTTCATTACACATCACCCTGTGCAGACACTGCCACCACCAAATAAGAGAATTAGGAATTTATCTCTGGAGTTACTCACCAAAGCGTGGTTTGAAAGTAATGGAGCGTGCCTTTGCTGCCCAAGGGCATGCATGTGCCCTTGCACACTTGTCTCTAGATGTGTGCTTTTGCATTAGCCAGCGACCGAGGTATTTATGCATTTGCATACTTTGATTATTAATAATTATTAATTCCTGTCCAAACCTTTGAGTTCTTTTTCAAGAGTCAATATTCTTAATCAAAGCAGAGGTGGGGTAGTGCCGCTCAGCGTGGCCATGCCTGGCAGCAGCGGTGGTTCACGCTGCAGTGCAGCTCCCACGCACAGTCTGGCTCGGCTCTGGGTGGTGCACACTGCCAGCAGCCCAGCAGCACCCACAAAGCCAGAGCACCCACCAGAGTCTGCAAATGTTGTTACCTGTTTTCTGAACATTAGTGAAGCTGTGGGGTACTGTTTTTCCCATAGGCTCACACCAGTGCCTGCAGACCTCGGTGAGCAGCAGGCACCCTGGGGTTGCCTCAGGAGCTCCCTTGTGGAAGCAGGTTCCAGTGATCCCCACTGGCTGCACTGTGCACGGTGGGCAGTGTGCGGCCTTCTATGTGGTCTCTGCACACAAAAACTAGTTTCCCTTCAGATTAAACTGCCAAAGAAGTGTGCACCTGAACTGGTCCAGCTGCTAAGAGACAGCTGGTCCACAGGGGCTGGGTTCAACCCAATGGTGGTCTCAGTTTTACATCATAAATTAGCTGGCACTTCTGCGCACCCATTATCTGGGGCCATTGTCAACCTCCTGTGCAGTCACTCGGTCAGCGCTTTAGTAAGGGTTCTCGGGAGTGCAGGAGGTTGCTCTTTATTTATTCTCTTCTCCTGGCTGCACTCCGCTCCCTCTTTGGCATGCACACCCTCGCTGACTACGCAGGCATTGTGCTCCCTCTGACTGGCTGGCTTGAGTTTTCACAAATCAAGGAACACCACCTGAGTATTCACAAATGGCTGAAATGCTCTTCCACTTCTAGTGCTTGTTGCTGGTGACTGCTAAAAGGGAGAAAGAAAACCCCTGAGACTTGGGGTCCTTCTTCTGGAAGAAACTCCTTGTACAACTGCATCAGCTGGCTGCTGGAGCATTATTTTTATTTTCACCTTCTTCATTTATTTCTCTGCCACAATTTGCTGTGTTTTCAGAGATGGAAAGTTACAGATGAGCCTTTGGTTCTGAGTTTTCACTTCCTTAATTGAATTCATTTGAGAAAACACCAGTTTCCTAGCCCGGCTTGGCCCTAGGAAATTGCTGTCTCAAGACAGCAGCATTTCCATGAGCTGCCACAGCCGAGCTCCAGCCTGACTGCGGTGTCGCTGGCCGCAGGGTGAGAGCTGTACACTGCCTCCCCTCTGCCCGTCAAACAGAAAATCAGAGGGAATCACAGACTTGCCACTGATCTCAAAACTGTAACTATCTCCTAAATAATAAATTGCAATGACTCATCTTGCTCCAAAAGGTTTTTCCTGATAAATGATACGAGCAACAACTGTTGAGGGGAAGAAGAGAAGAGAAGAGAAGAGAAGAGAAGAGAAGAGAAGAGAAGAGAAGAGAAGAGAAGAGAAGAGAAGAGAAGAGAAGAGAAGAGAAGAAAAAGAAAAAGAAAAAAGAAAGGAAGAGAAAAGGAAGGAAAAGAAAAGAAGAAAAGAAAAGAAAAAGTCATGCTCATTGTGTCTGAGCCTCAGTGGGAATTAGGGCAAATGTGCTGAGACACTGAGGTCAACAGAGAAGCAGCCAGAAGGAACCCAGTGCCTGATAATTTGCAGCCTCTGCTGCCGCCACCCCTCATACTTGAAAGCTCATTTACTCACCATTAACCCAAATAAGAGGTGACCTGCCCCCAGCAGGAGGGCTTACAAGGCAATGGGGCGCTCCAGGACAGGGAACATTAAAGCTAAGGGAGAACTTCAGAGGTGTCTAAGGCAGAGAGACATATATTGCACAAGAGTCCAAGGAGGAATCCCAGGAGTTACAAGATGACAACAAACTAGCTGCAGCAAAGCAAGCGCCTGCTGTGTTACAGCTCAAAGAGGCTAAATCCCATGAGGTTCAGCTATTTATTCCAAGTCAACATAATGTTATATGAAATTTTCTAAACTCTTCCTCCCATATTTCATTTTGCAAGATATCATATCAAGTACATTTCCAAGTCTTACTTATTTACTTATTTCTTACACACACAGTTTATCTGTAATGTTTGATCAAGAACATTGGATACTGCATGTCTCTGCTCCTCTGTTGCGTGTAACTTGAGAGGCTGAACTGCCCTTAGCAGCAGGAGGGAATTTCTACTTGTGCCCTATTTTTATAAGATCAAAACATAGCACAAAATAAACAGTAGTTTATCTCTAATCTTTCCAGCAATCTGGAAGCTTTGTAAGACATTACCTAAAAATTAGAGAATGTGAAAGTCACATCCAGACCATTAATTCAGTTCCTGCACCCTCCACCATCATTCGGTGCCAGTCTCAGGAGGGCCGGGGCAGCTGCCACTTTGAGCAGTGCTGCTGAACCTGCTACCCTCCCTTTCCTCCACGGTGTCCTGTTGGTTTTCATCACCCAGCCTTTTCTGGGAGAGGTTAGTAGCTCTCAGGGGTGCAAATTCCCATGTGCTGCACATGCGGATCTCAGTGTCGATGGTAATGGATGATAATAGTGTTTCCACATTTTCAGCTATTTATGTTTCTATGGTTGTGCAGCCTTTCCCCATCATTCATATTTCTGTGTTTACTGGCCTAAGCAGTTAGAAGACATGGTGAGTTCTGCACCCATGCGACCATTCTGCTTTCGTGTGCCAGAGTACAGAAACCCTTCAGATACGGATAGATCACTGCACACAGGACCGCGGTCTGCTACCGAGCCAATAACCAGCTTCAGTACAAACTGTAATCCTACTCTCTCTCTTTATATGTACATAGATATAAAAATGTACACACATGTATACATATATATATGTTCGTGTATGCATGTACATTTTTCCATTGTATGCTAAGCTACAGGAATCCAAATAAATCACATACAGAAATATATCCCATATCTGATATATTTTGCACAGCAGTAAGTGTGATGATGCAAATGAGGGCAAGGAAATAGTTTCAAATTTAAATAACCATGAAGCAAACATAAGGTTGTAAATATGTACCTCCCATTTGTCACTGTGCAGAAGGGCTGAAGAAGTGATTGGGGCCATTCATAATGGCATCATCACTAAGCAAAGTTCTAATTCTGCTGGGCGCGGGGAGTGCACACACTGTGAGACTGTGCAAACACTGACACCAGTTTTAATCAAGTTAAACTTCAGTCATTTCACTCAGTATTATTTCATTATAAGGACTGTGCTGTGAAAAAATAATTTTCCTTAATTAACATTTTGCTCAATTAATTATTTCTCTCAGAGGAGATCTGAACTTTATTAAATTATTCGAAAGAACGAAAACACATCTCAATATGGATATTGCATTAATTCAATGCAACCTACAAGCTTCCATTTCAATAATGGTTGTCATTTGTATTGATCTTTGCAAAACTTCTCCAATCAATAATCTTTCCCAGAGGTTAAATTTTGCCTTAAGGCAGAGACCATATGAAGAGAAATGTCATGTCTCAGACTCCTGGAATGTCTTGCAAGCATAAAATGAGACATGAAAAAGAGGCAGAGAAGCAGCAATGTTATTTTTGCCTGGAGGAACAGAATTCTGCTGATTTTATTAGCTGTGCAGATACTGTAAAATTCAGGCTCTCTGTTCAAGTTAGCCTGACCCATTTGATAGCTGGAGCCTCCTCTGGATCCTTCAGCCCCCTGTTCCACTGGAACATCTATTTCCTCTCCATCAGACATCATTCAGAAGACCATCCATCCATCTGGTCCCCTGGCCAGCACCCCTCTCCCAGCCACCCCCATGCACCCCATGGCCCCCTGCAGTGGGGTGATGTGCTGCAGGCACAGCCCACCACGCTGCTCCCCGGTGCCCCTTCCCTCCTCCTCGGCAGGGCTTGCTGAACTCACCACCATGCTACCTCCAAGAGCCCCCCGGGAGGAAGCTGTATTTTCAGTTAACCAACACAGGCATTTAAAGAGATTGATTAGTATTCACATAAAGTACCTCTGAAATCACTCCACTCCATAATTATGCTCAAATTCATTAGCAAGAATATTAGAACTATAATTAAGTTCCAAGACTTGCATGAGCTCCAGACAAAACCAGAACTTGTTATGAAGGATGGCTACTGGAGTCACCAGCATCGAGGAGGTAAAACTACACCCACAACAGTGAATATATTGCTTAACAGTCTTGTAATCACATTTTTACTTTGGTTTCTTTTGCAACATTCTAGCATAAAGTGTAATTTTAATATCTCATCTCTACATTTTTCTTTCTGTTGTTGGATCAGGATTCCTAACAAAAAAAAATTGCACACAAAAACTAGCTTACTAACTTACTTAAAATTACTCTATGTTATACCCTAATGAAGTCTGGACAGCATCCTACAAGATTCAAAACCATAATTTCAAAGTAGATAACTAGACATAAAATATCTTCTAAACACTAATTAGCCCCTGACCAGTTGTTCCAGTAGTTATGAAGGATTTTCCTTTTGTGGCAGTTACTCAATGTAGATTGGATGCTTCCAGGGACTCTCTTTATGTAATACCGGAGAGCTTGGGACTTGGGATAGGAACAACCCAAAGGAAAAGGACATGTACAAGGCATTGCACATAAGGTCAAATGAGACCATTTTAATCTTAAAATACAGCCTAGCCCTTCTGAAATCAACATTTTTCTACTTATTTCAAGAAGATACGATTCCATCCCAGTAAGCTATGACACTTTAAAATTTATTTAAATTTAAATAATTGTCCTGGTTTCAGCTGGGATAGAGTTAATTTTCGTCTTAGTAGCCGGTATGGGGCTGTGTTTTGGGTTTAGGATGAGAACAATGTCGAGGATACACTGATGCTTTGGTTCTTGCTAAGTAGTGCTAAGCTGTCTCTAAATAGGTGCTAAGTGGCGCTCACACTGGTCAAGGACTTTTCAGCTTCCCCTGCTCTGCCGGGTGCACAAGAAGCTGGGAGGGGGCACAGCCAGGGGGGGTGCTGGCCCAGACTGGCCCAAGGGCTATTCCATACCATATGACATCATGCTCAGTATATAAGCTGGGGGAAGAAGAAGGAAGGGGGGACATTGGGCATGATGGCGTTTGTCTTCCCAAGTAACCGTTACGCGTGATGGAGCCCTGCTTTCCTGGGGATGGCTGAACACCTGCCTGCCGATGGGAAGTAGTGAATGAATTCCTTGTTCTGTTTTGTTTGCGTGCACGGTTTTTTTGCTTTGCCTATTTAACTGTTCTAATTTATTTTACTTCAATTATTAAACTGTTCTTATCTCAACCCACGAGTTTTCTCCCTTTTACCCTTCTGATTCTCTCCCCCATCCCACTGGGGGCGAGTGAGCGAGCGGCTGCGTGGTGCTTGGTTGCTGGCTGGGGTTAAACCACGACAATAATTTAAAGTACTTGAGGAAGCTAATGATGACACATGCATCAGGGGAAGCAAGCATGAAGAATTAGAAGCCACTGCAGAGCAGTGGAGCTGTGACCTGGTGGGGATCGCAGCACTGGAGGGGCATGGCTTGCACAGCTGGGCAATGGACAGGTACCGATGACCCCGGTGGGCTGGAGAAGGGTTCAGGCTCAGCAGAAAGGGGCAGCTCGAGTGCCCAGAGCTTGGAGTTCAGCAGGGTGCCTGCAACTACGCTGGCAGCAAAGAGAAGAGTAAGGAAACAGGGGGCCATTGCTCGCCAGGGCAGGGGGCGATGGAGAACACGGACGAGGTCAGGGTGCACAGTGCTGTCCTTGCCCCTGACTCCCCTGGCCAGGTCTGCCCTTGGGTGATGAGTCCCCATGCAGAACCTGGAGGAAGGCAGCTTTGCCTACAGCAGTGGGGGCTACATAACTCAGTAATTCAGTGGCTGTGCTTAAACACAACAAAGAGAATGAGAACAGCCTGAACAAGTTACACAGTGGGCACAAGTTCCCTTGGTGCAATCTCTGTCTGTGTCTACACCGCTGGACCATCCAGCTGCCAAACTTGCTGTCCCTGTTCCAATATACCAAATCTGCACCTGTGCTTTGTGAATACTATGCATCACATCCCACACACATGCCGGGCAGCTGTGTTATGCTGGGAGCATCTTCATTCCTGGCTGATGTGCCTTGTACTAAACCCATCGAACCACAACTGTCCCCACCAAAAATCAGGAAAAAAATCCATTGAAATTGTAGTCCAAGCAACTTCATAACCACTTTGAGCTGTTATTTCTGGGGACAGTTTACTACACTAAATATGTTCTTCCCTCCAGCCCCATGTTGCATGCATCAGGTTATTTTTATGCTGTGTTCCTGGACGTTTCTGGAGAGGTACCACTGCGACTGCGCTGCACCTCCAAGACACTCTGAGAAATACATGGGGATGGCAGGATCCCATCTTCCCTCATTCTCCTCAGCAGTTGACATACCAGTATGACAAGCATGAGACTGTATGTTCACGGAACTTGTAAGTCAGATAGAGAAGAGAATCTTTGACATTTAGTGCTTGCATGTTCCACTTTGGAAAGGCAGATTAAGGGGAAAAACCCTCAGCAGAGGTTGCAGTAATAAATACCTGCAGTCCAAAGGCATTGGCAGCAGTTCTGCCAACACCTGGTAAGGTGGGTGAGCCCTGAGTGAGGTGGCAGGCAATCCAGGACAGCGGCATGGCCTGGGCAAGGCTGTCATCCAGGACTGAGCTGCATGACAGAGGCTGGTCCTGCTCAGGAGGTGAGTCCTGCCCTTCCTGACATCCCCTGGCACAGGATATCCAAACTTCAACCCTTCAGAAACAGGTTTCTGTCACCTGCTTGTCTCCTCCCAAACAACATCCAGGGAGAGCTTTCCTTTGGGAGACAAAACCTACAGAGACAGGTTGTGCATTTCAGGCTTTCGTGCCAATTAGATCCAGCCTTCAACTGGTGTAGGTGAGAAATGCTGCAGTCATGCACCCAGTAAACACATTAACATTTTTGAGGAAGGGAAATAAATGGATGTGTGACAAGTGCTGACTTTCCATTCCAGATGCTTCTTAAAGTACCTGAAAAGGCTCTAAACAGGGATGAGATGAGACTCTCCAGTTGCAGCAATTGTTTTCACCTTTGCAGCAAGAAACCACATGTATGACATCTGTTACACGGTAATGAAATCCTGCCTTTTATTTTAAAGAAGAAACATAGAGAAGTGTCAGAGAGGAGGTTCAAGGACTATTAGAAGTTAATTGTCTTCTGTTCTTGTCTGATAATGGCAAATGGGGGAAAAAAAGATATTCAACATAAAACCTCAGATAAGAAAAGCTTCCATTACTGTGCACATACCCATAATTTTCCTTGAGAACAATCTGGAATTTGTACACTTGTCTTTACTTGAGCCATAACTGTGTTTCAAATATGGATGATTTATCTGTTTCCCTTTCTGTTCTTCTGACATATTTGGTTGTATATGTGAGAATAAAAATAAGGTGCTCCATGGAGTCTGAGAGAGTAAAAATTGTATGGTGCCCTGCAGAGATAACCCATTATCCTCATCAACTGTTATCTAAATGGAGAGAAGTAAATCTTAATCTGTTTTCGGGGAGCCATACACTGCATATTTTTTAGTACAGTTGTGAGATTTATCTGATTCAGTGACACCATTATTAATAGGAGTAGGAAACAGCAGCAAATGTGTCTCTCCGTTGGTCCTCTGACGATGGTATCTCACAGCTGTTGTCAGATGGCGCAACGGAGGCATGTTCCCCAGAGATGTTTTTTCAGCAAGAAACAAAATCAAATGAAAAAGGAGAGCTCATCACTACAAGCTCTGAGCCGGAGAACAGGCACAGACATGGATATGCTCCTGACTGGAAAAGTTTCTATTTCCTCAAGACATGCGCTGCACTCAGGTTTTCCTTCACCACACCTTTTTGTTCCGGCCTCCTTGCCGGAATTATGCCCTCATTAACAGAGAGGAGTGCTGAATGAACTGGCCACGCTCTGGGTTGACAGAAAATTTTTGAAATAGGAAACATAGGAACAGAGAGGGGAGAAAAAAAAACCTGGAAAATCCTACGAAAGATGAACTGATTCTTGTTTGTGAATAACCAGTAAGCTGGCGGCAGGGCAGGAGCGCCCGTGGGGCTCCCGGCCCGGCCCGGCCCGGCCCGGCGCAGCGGCGGTTCAGCACCACGGCCAGCGCCCGCCGCCTCCCGTGGGCGCCGCCGGCCCGGGGCTGCGGGGGCCGGGAGGGGATCCCGGGAGAGAGTATGGATCCCGGGAGAGAGTATGGATCCCGGGAGGGAGCGGGGATCCCGGGAGAGAGTATGGATCCCGGGAGGGAGCGGGGATCCCGGGAGGGAGTATGGATCCCGGGAGGGAGCGGGGATCCCGGGAGGGAGTATGGATCCCGGGAGGGAGCGGGGATCTCGGGAGGGAGCGGGGATCGCGGGAGAGAGTATGGATCCCGGGAGAGAGTATGGATCCCGGGAGAGAGCGGGGATCCCGGGAGGGAGCGGGGATCCCGGGAGAGAGTATGGATCCCGGGAGGGAGCGGGGATCTCGGGAGGGAGCGGGGATCCCGGGAGAGAGTATGGATCCCGGGAGGGAGCGGGGATCCCGGGAGGGAGTATGGATCCCGGGAGGGAGCGGGGATCTTGGGAGAGAGTATGGATCCCGGGAGGGAGCGGGGATCGTGGGAGGGAGCGGGGATCGCGGGAGAGAGTATGGATCCCGGGAGGGAGTGGGGATCCCGGGACGGAGCGGGGGTCTCGGGAGGGAGCGGGGATCTCTGGAGGGAGCAGGGATCTCGGGAGAGAGTATGGATCCCGGGAGGGAGCGGGGATCCTGGGAGGGAGTGGGGATCTTGGGAGAGAGTATGGATCCCGGGAGGGAGCGGGGATCCCGGGAGGGAGCGGGGATCTTGGGAGGGAGTATGGATCTCGGGACAGAGCGGGGATCTCGGGACGGAGTGTGGATCTCCGGAGGGAGCGGGGATCCCGGGAGGGAGCGGGGATCTCGGGACGGAGTGTGGATCTCCGGAGGGAGCGGGGATCCCGGGAGGGAGCGGGGATCTCGGGAGGGAGTGGGGATCTCCGGAGGGAGCGGCGATCCCGGAAGAGCGGGGATCTCTGGAGGGAGCGGGCATCTCGGGAGGGAGCAGGCATCTCAGAAGAAAGTATGGATCTCGGGAGGGAGCGGGCATCTCGGGAGAGAGTATGGATCTCGGGAGAGAGTATGGATCTCGGGAGGGAGCACCCCTCCACGTGAGGCAAACGCTTCTGCAGTCTCTTCCACAAGATCCACAAAGCCCTGGCCTTTAAGTAACGGGTGGAAGGGATTTAGAGGCGTCTATTCGCAATGTGCCCTTGCAGCCGCGAAGGCCAATGGTATCCTGGGGTGCATTAGGAAGAGCGTGGCCAGCAGGTCGAGGGGGGTGATCTTCCCCCTCTCCTCTGCCCGGCTGAGGCCTCATCTGGAGTGCTGTGTCCAGATCTGGGCTCCCCAGTTCAAGAAAGACAAGGAACTACTGGTGAGAGTTCAGTGGAGGGCTACGAAGATGATTAAGCGACTGGAGCATCTGTCTTGTGGAGAAAGGCTGAGAGAGCTGGGTCTGTTTGTCCTGGAGAAGAGGAGACTGAGAGGGGATTTTATCAATGCTTACAAATACCTTAAGGGCGGGTGTGAGCAAAAAAAGTTTTGATGAGATGATAGAGAACTGTGACAGGAAGCAGAGCACAATTTAGACTTTTTCTCCTTCTCTAATCCTCTGGATTTTTCTGTTTAGTCTTAACTACAAGTGAAAGTTAATTGTTGAGAAGGGAGGGCAGAAGTATGAATGCAAAGCACTCCCTAGGCTATGGCGTAAGAAAAGCTCATATAAAAGAGCACATCTTTAACCTGAGAAAGCGGGTTCACATTTAGCTCCCTGGAGTTTGATGGGACAGCTTTTGCTGAACATAAATTAATCTAATGTTGCCATATGTCTGAACTTCACCCAAGTGCATCCCTTTCTCCACCCCAAGGCTTTGCACTTGTGTGTAGTCAAGACCCTGCTCAGGTGTCCAGGTGGCTGGTGGCTGACTATCCAGAAACCCCAGAAGTGTCTTGTGCTCCATGCGTGCGAGCTGTGCTTGGCTGCCTGCTCCGGTGTCACTCCCCCAGGAGAGCCTGGTCTCCTGCACAGCACAGCACAGCCTTGTGCAGAGCAGGCCAGATGCACGCACAGCAGTTCACACACACATCCAGCTTGTCCACAGGGCTCAAGACAGAGAGTAATGGAGCAATGCAGGGAGGGAGGACATAACATTTGGAACTGCTGTGTGGCATCAGGTTGAATGCAGACTTCTGCCATCTGCATTTTCCTTTTAATGACCCCTAAAGCACTGCTAACTCCTCCTTAGGGTGAACACACAAAACACCAGAATGCAAACAGCCCTGAAGCCTGTATTCAGAGCAACTCCTCTGGTCCCTGTCAAATGATACTCTTCACAGAGTATTTCTCCAAGCCAAGGAGCTGCCCACTTTGTCAAGGCCACTAATACACATTTTTGCAATCTTTGTTTAATTTGGGGTTTGGTTATAAACAAATGATGCTTTCTCAGTAGAAGGTACTTTCAATCAAACCCACAAGAAAGTGTGCAATGCAGAGCCCTAGGCTAGAAGTACCAGTGTACTAAAGGTTGCTTGTGACCAAGCCCCTGGGCATTACCTGAGGTTACGCAGTGCCCACACAGCTAGGATTCCCTCAAAGCTAAGCAGGCCATGTTGGGAATGAAGAGTGAATAAAAACATGTGACCATCAGAATATTGCACCATTTTTCTTAAATGAACACCTGGCTTCTAGAGAAGATGTTCGTCCATCAGTGCTTTCTACCCATGACTTCTCCAGAAGAGTGGAGGACTGGCTGCAGTGAGCACAGCGCCATGAGGTTCTGCACCTGCTGGTTCTTCTGCTGCAGCAGTATCAGGCTTGATGCTGCTGCTGTTTCCGGAGCTCTCCTGGTCCCTGAAAATGTCCCTTCCCCACCACTGTCTCCATGACCTTCATAGAAAGGGTCAGTAAATGCTCTGTGGCTGGACCAAGCAAGAGGCTTTCTTCCATTCTTTTTTTATGGCCCAGATATCTAGTATTTGTTCTGAAAGTCTCTGCTTATATACATATAGTATATTGATATATAAACCCATATAAATACCACTGGCATATAATGAGGCACTGAAATTAATACAGACTACGTGCTTAGTGCTGCTGGATCATATTTAATCAAAACTCCAATTTTACTGGTGATAAGGAAGAAATCTTTATTGATGGAGATATAAAATATGAAAAACTGCCTCTCATAAGGAGGCATTAAAAACTAATTCACAGAAAAAATCTAGCTTAGGAAATGTATTGCAAGAAGAAAAGAATGGGGGGAGAGAGAAAGAGAGACAGAGAGAGAAAGGGAGAGAGAAAAGGAGAGAGCACCAGAGGTGGAAACGTGCATAGATTTACAATGTACCACAGAAAAAATATTCTCTGCTACCTCTGTAGAGCAATGTTGTACAGTATTTGCTCCTAAAGCAGGGCTTTAGTGACGAACAGAGCTGAATGAGCAAGTCATAATGAATAATTCATTCACTGTATCGTGTTTCTCTCTCTGTTCACCTGTTGTTCGCAGCCTGGCAGTGCTTTTGACCTGGGCTCTGCAGGAGCGGCATGGGGAGGCGATCACTTCAACATGCCAAGCAGAGTGTGGGCAGCATCTGAGAGATCCAGGACAGCATACAATCTTGTGAAGTTTATTTTGTTGCATTATTATCACTCCAGTGAGGAGATACACGACAGCTCAGTTCAGCACTTCCCAGCCCAGTCACTGTTGCTGTTCCCTGTCAGGCTGTGCCAGGAGAGGGGTATTTCACAAAAAAGCAAAGGAGCTGGGAATGCTCTGGTGTAACTAAATTACCTCCATACCCACTGCAACACCAGACAGGTGGTTGAGAGAAGATTTGGGGGCTGGAGAAGCCTCAGGCAGATGCCTTGGACGGAGAATTATCATCTGAAATGATCTACTGTGCTGGAAATGGTGTTGTGCAGTAGCATAATAAACTGTAATGTTTGACTAGGCAGACAGGTGCCAATTTTCCACCTCAAGGCAGGTAACAACATCACTCTGAAATTGCATTTTCACTCATTTTCATTATCTGTTCCCTACTCTGTACTGAAGGTTTTTTTGTCTTCGCAGTCACAGGTCAGCAGTGGCACTCAGCTGGGAGCTAAAGGTAATGAAACAGGGGGATGGCAAGGAAAGGTCAGTGTGGAGGGGTGCAAAACATACTGGCCTGAGATGATGATGAGAAACGCAGTATTATCCCTGTGGTTTGACTTACGAGAGCTGGAAGCAGCCAGCCCTGGTGCAGCAATTGTAACCTGACTGGTGTCTCCCTGCCCCTTGCACGAATGCCCCAGCCTGTCCAGCTGTGGGCTGAGACTTGTGACAAGGGGCTTGCTTGCCTTCTCAGAAGCGTCTCTTGGACTCGCCATCCACCTGAAAAACGGGGGTTTTGGTCATAGAGTAGATAGGCAGCCCAGTGCCAAGGGAGGAAAGCGCAGACCATGGGACCAAGTGAGGACTGAGTGCTCAGGTTCCCCAAGGGCCCCAAGGATGCTCGGGAAGCAGGGGAGATAAGAGTTCTACAGGATGAATATCCTACTTTCACTAAACGCTGTGGCAGGGCTGTCGGTGTCGGACATGTGGCAGTAGACAACAGGGTGCCAGCAGCTCTTTCTGGTACAGCTCAGTGCTGTGAGCGGGCAGCCCGTGTCAGGGCTGTGTGCACTGCTAGTGGGCCTGCAGGCACAGGCTGCATCCAGGCTCTGTTTAGAGACTTGTCCTTAACTTACCATTAACACTGCTGTATATTCTTCAGATTATTCTGTGGGGCTATGCCTCTGTGTTTTAGCTCTAATGTTTCCTGTTCTGATATCCTATTGCTGTACAACTCTCTGCAACGATCTCTAATGAAGCAGGTGAGACTAATTATCATAGCTCCAACTCATCTAAAAATTACATTCTTAAAGTGCTGTTATCTACACTTTGCATCTGCAAATAGCCTATGCTGCTCAGCAAGGGCCCAGTGTGTTAACGATGTGAGCAGCTGGATGAAAGAGACAGTCCTGTCCCCACTCAGCACGGGACGGCACACCAGGCGCAGGCACACACTGCGCGGGCAAGGGGACTGCCCACCAGCCCTCAGTTTTAAGCTGATAGCTTTCTACAAGAATTCATTCTTGCCAAGTTGCAGGCTGCCCCCATGGCAGGAGAGGGAGAGGGAGAGGGAGAGGGAGAGGGAGAGGGAGAGGGAGAGGGAGAGGGAGAGGGAGAGGGAGAGGGAGAGGGAGAGGGAGAGGGAGAGGAGAGGCACTCTACCGTGTCCAGCTTTGAAATGTTTGGCCTCAATCTGCCTGCGGCTGCTGCCATGTGGTTTGACCGGGAAAGAGACACCTGGAGCAGAGTCCCAGGCAGTGCACTTGCCTCCCCCTAGAGTGAGTAATCTTCTCTGAGCTTTTTCATGATGGAGCACATCATATAAAATATCAATTTCCATAGGAATGGCTAATCGAAACGCTGGAGGCATTAGTGACTCTATATTCTGATAAACTATAAGACTAACTTCACACTGGTAGCAGGGAGGAATGCGTTGTGCATAGCAACAGGAAAGTTTGATGGAATATGTTGATGGAAATGATGAATCCCTGGGTGGAGTCAGTAGAAGCCAGTGTACTGACACAGCAGACTGCAAATGGTTTGACCTAACATAAAATACAACAGCAGCCATAGTTGTCTCACTACCGATGTGGGCTGGGACTGTCAAGCATGCCAAGACACCTGCCCGAGGGCAGGCAGGCACTCCTTCGTACGGCCTCCGGTACGTAGGAAGAACTTTCTACAAAAGTTCTCACTTGAAAGAATTTGTGACAAGCTGCTTGCAGGATTATTTTCCCCACAAACTTGACCTTTGAAATAAATATGTAAAATGTCAGATTATTCTTTCTTAAAATAGCAGTAACAAGAAAGCATTCTGATTATGTTAGAAATCACATCTGCTCAACTCAATCTGACACTTCTTTTCTCCACACTGCAAAGGCGAACCCAGGGCAGCATCATTCCTCCTCCATTCACTTTTGCTCCAGGTGCACGCAGGGTGGGATCCACCCGTCCCAAGGCAGTTAATGAGCTTGTTAAGCAGTGCATCATGCCAGGACAGTCCTCTGCTTTGCAGTCTTGGAAGGACTCTGGTGTGCTGAAAGCTGTTGCGTGGTTTGTTCACTGTGTATAACTTACCTAACCAACAACAGTCGTTTCTAACAGACTTACAAATGCACTTTTTCATTTCAGCCATCTTTCAGAGGAGTAAGTGTCTTGCAGAATGCTTATGTGGTGTCACTGAATCCTGCACAGTTAGTGAAGGTTTCACAACAGGTCAGATCTTTATTTGGTCAATTAAGTACTTTAAGTACTTAAGCACTTTGCTACTTTCCAGAGCAAACAGAGAGTCTGGACTCTGGTCCCCCAGTCCGATGCCCACCTCCCACATCAGCCTGGCTGTGTTTCCTTACGATTCAAGGCACTGTTTTCATTCAACAGTGATTTTCATTAATAGTTACTTTAAATATTTCTCAGCTTTTGCTTTGGCTTTACGAATGACTCGGAATTTTTTTGCATGTGCCAGCACATTTATTAATATTCACTCTCTTATGAGCAATAGCATCTGTGACTTCTAGACTTAGAAGCAGTGTCATCAGCTCAGACTAAATCTCCCACTAAATAATTTAAAATAATCAGTGATGAGCATTTAATCATTTACACCAAATTATACCAAAGCTTCCTCTGTATCAAACAGCCCATCAAAGCAAGCTGGTCTGGCTTTTGAGATACATGAGAACAGACCTGAGCCTCCGCAGCTGGCGGTCACAGGGGCAGCTCTAGACCTGGCAGCCTCCCGCCGGCTCTGAGCACAGAGGCCTCCGCACACCCATACCCTCCAGCGATCCACAGAGACTGCACCTGACAGCGCGTCCAGAGAGGCAAAGCATGGCTGGCCAATCTACCACGGCTGGGGCGGCAGCGGCCACAAGACCAGGGCTTGGCTCCCACAGGAGGGAAAGCCAGAGAGTACAGCCCTGTACCACAGGAGAACATGGGTAGGTGGATCCCGGACAGGCAGCTCTGAAGGGCAAGGAGCTGAGGAAACTGGCAGGTCTTTAAGGACAACATCCTCCAAGTGCAAGATCCGTCACACCTGTGTGCAGGAAGATGCACGGACAGAGCTATGCAGGGAGGTGCATGCTGCGGAGGGGCCGCCGTGCCCTGGGTGACGTGGGATGGAGCACAGCACATGCCCTGCCCATGCACCAGGAGCCACAGGGCTGGCGCTGAAGCGTTTGGGAAAAGTTTCCTTTCTGAGCTCAGGACTTGGTCCAGTCCCGCTTTCCCTGTCAGCTGGTAGCTGCTCTCCCCACCGGTCTGGAAGTGAATGGGAAGAGCCTTCCCTGGTTTGTTTTGTAGCAGCCAGGTCCCCCCTGGATTTATTGCAGAAAAAAAAAATAGTTTGCAATCGCCAAAATTAATTTGCAAGCACATGTCAACCACTGAACACAGAACATGTGTGTTGTGGTGCATTTTACCTCAGAGTAGAGCATGATAGCAATCAAAGCCATTTATTCTTGTTTGCTAGTGTTTGGCAGCTGAATTTTTCTCTACACTAAACATTGACAGACCACAGAAGGCAGATGTCAGCAGTCACTTCAGGCCCTTTTATGACAGCAAAAAAACTGGGTGTGGGTGCATTTCTGAGTATTATTTAGGTTTTTCTCTTATGCTGTGTAGGGGACAGGTGCCAGGTGGGCAACCCATGGAGCTGAGGCAAGAAAACACCCAGAGCAATGAGCCTGTGCAAACTCTCCCATCTACCCCGATAGCATTCACTTTCATCTTTGCAAGAGGATGCAACATTAATTTTGCACATTTTTGCGATCCCTTTCTTTTGAATACCAGCCAACGTGTCAGAAGCTGAGATAGAGGGTGATGTATGGAGCAGCAAGTGACCTCAGATCACAGGCAAAGGAAGGCTGGCATGGAGAGGGGAATCTTTGGCTTCTGAGTGTGTCCTTACAGAAAAGCAGTCAGAGGAGTATGCGTTTTGATTACTGTATATCAGCTGGGGACAGAGTGTGAGACAAGCAAGCCATAAGGTAAAACCATTTAATTAAAGCTAAAATGCAGTGGCATTAATATGGGAGCTCTGGCATTTTTGCAAAGCAGGTATGAAAACTTCATGTTGTTTTTGACTATCCTGAAAGGTACAGAAGGGTAACACAATTGCAAAAAAAATTTGCTAAGTGTATTACACCATAGCCATTACATCATAGCCATAAATATGATGTATTACATCATAGTCAGCCATTTTAACAGTCAATGCACCATATCTTCCAGACCTTACTAGTTCTTTCCTGAATATTGAACTTTTGTTACTAGTATGATTTTTTAAACAAATGTTCAACATACATTTCTAATTTGCCTTGTATTTCCTAAACAAGTGAAGGGGTAATCATCAAATTATCAACTCATTGTGAGACTCAAGCAAATAACATTTGGAAACCAAAGCAATGAAGAGTACTTAGGAGCTTGCGTGCTTCCAAGGACATGTGCCAATATGCCTCTGAGCGTCTGATCCTCTTGTGGTGCACTGTGGCCAGTGACCACGGGTGCAAGGGCTGGGATGCACAAAGGAACAGTGCTGTGCTGCCAGGCCAGTGCTCTGTCACGGTGCTGTGTGACATGCTGAGAAGGTGGTGTCTATTTCGCATGATACAGCAGATATAACTGCTAGAAATATTCTGGGATAGAATTTGGTTGGTTATACTTTTTCCAGGATATTTGCCTCATAGAAAGGCTTGTCTATGCATTTTCCTCTCTGTAATTTACATTTAGCATATAAAATGGGAATATAAATTGGATATGCAATTATTAATAATAACCTTATGCTTTAGGCTACAATGATTAAAACATGAAAGATAAAGAAATGATGAAAATAATAAAGTTAGATTATGCACTGATTTCCATCTACTAACTAAATAATGGATGATCATCCAAAGAGTTGTGATGAATGGAGTTCAATCCAGTTGGCGGCCGGTCACCAGTGGTGTTCCCCAGGGCTCAGCACTGGGGCCAGTTCTGTTTAATATCTTCATCAATGATCTGGATGAGGGGATTGAGGGCACCCTCAGTAAGGTTGCAGACCACACCAAGTTGGGTGGAACTGTTGATCTGCTGGAGGGTAGGAAGGCCCTGCAGAGGGACCTGGCCAGGCTGGATCGATGGGCCGGGGCCAACTGTGTGAGGTTCAACAAGGCTCAGTGTTGGGTCCTGCACTTCAGTCACAACAACCCCATGCAACACTACAGGTGTGGGGAAGAGCGGCTGGAGAGGAAAAAGACTTGGGGGTGCTGGTCGACAGCAGGCTGAATATGAGCCAGCAGTGTGCTCAGGTGGCCAAGGGGGCCAATGGCATCCTGGCTTGTATCAGGAATAGTGTGGCCAGCAGGACCAGGGAGGTGATCGTGCCCCTGTACTGGGCACTGGTGAGGCCGCACCTCGAGTACTGTGTTCAGTTTTGGGCCCCTCACTACAAGAAGGACATCGAGGTGCTGGAGTGTGTCCAGAGAAGGGCAACGAAGTTGGTGAAGGGTCTGGAGCACAAGTCTTGTGAGGAGCGGCTGAGGGAGCTGGGGTTGTTTAGTCTGGAGAAGAGGAGGCTGAGGGGAGCCCTCATCGCTCTCTGCAACTGCCTGAAAGGAGGCTGGAGCCAGGTGGGGGTCGGTCTCTTCTCCCAAGTAACAAGCAATGGGACAAGAGGGAACGGCCTCAAGCTGCGCCAGGGGAAGTTTAAGTTGGATATTAGGAAAAACTTCTTCACTGAAAGGGCTGTCAGGCATTGGAACAGGCTGCCCAGGGAAGTGGTTGAGTCTCCCTCCCTGGAGGTATTTAAAAGAGCTGTAGACATGGCATTTACTCAGGGACATGGTTTAGTGGGACTTGGCAGTGTTACGTTTATGGTTAGACTTGATGATCCTAAGTGTCTTTTCCAACCTACATGATGTTATGATTTTCCAGGTGAACATGCCAGATGGAAACAAAAGGACTTAGTGAACACAGCTGACTGTAGAAGTGCATCGTGATGTTTTCCACTGCTTACCATCCTTTCCTGCTGTTTCACGTTATCACTGGGACAGGTTGCTGCACTGGTAGGAATGGGGCTGCTGGCACTGGCTGATGTTCAGGCAGCCACTGGTTCCCCATGCTGCAGCTGTCCCTCCACATCCCTGCCCATGCCGGGCAGCTGCCTTTGCCCCTGTCCAGAGCTCAGGTCAGAGTGCATGAGGGAGAAGAGGGGAACCTTGCCTCCACTGCGGTTTAAGCTCTGCACAAACACCCATTATATTTGTTTCCCTTTCAAAACAAATTTTCTGGCCTGTCCTGTGCCCCCAGCACTGCAGACCAGGAAGCAAACGCAGCAGGCTGGCTGAGCTGCTCTGACCTCTGAGGTTTTGAGCCCAAACTGTCAAGGGAGTTCTGGTAGCCCTCAAACCCACCTCCCTTCTAGTGGGACTCAAACCCACCACTGCGCCTCATTTTCTGGTTGGACTAGAACCCACACTTGCACCATGGGAGTCCACTGTCAACTGATGGGAGAGACATGGACAGTCAAGGCATAGAATTACAAAGGGGCTTCATCATAAGCAACGTTCATGCCTAATGCTGGAAGACCCCAATGCTGTGGAAGGCAACGTTTAGATATGTTACAGTACAGCTGTGTTGGTCGAGCAAATCACCCATGTTAAGGGGTGGTCTGATCAATTGCTGCCTTTCACATGATCAGTGCCTGCTTTTCCCGTGAGCACCTTGAGTTCATCGCTAGGTCAACGTCCCCTTTGGTCATGGTACTTTTCCCTTGTCTGAGAGTCTATCTTTGTGATCCGCTGATGTTAGTTCTTAACATTACCAGGGAGATGGAGATACTCCTCAGCTGGTCACCTGTGTGCCTCACCACAGAGCTGCACAATGACACACCATCACCTGTAATTAATTCATCTATGAGCAGAGGATGCTTTTAGAGAAAATACTCTATTATGCCAAGCACAGCTTCGAGCAGAGGAGCAGCAGAGTGATCTGAAATTGGACATCAGAGCCACAGCTCTGCCAGCCTGCAGGGCACGGGGACCAGGATCACTCTATGTTTTTTGAGGGGTTGTTCAGAGTATGAACAAAAGCAATCTCTTTCCTTAGGTACCGGAGACCGGCCTCTGTCAGGAGCACAACATGGGTGGATGAGGGCTTTGCTCTAACACAGTGTAGTCATGCTTGTGTTTGCACATGACAGTACTGTCCTCACCATTCCCAGTGGTTTCTCTGGAGAAGGTACGTGTTGAGCATTGCAGCCTTAGTTTCAGGATGATCTACCTTCTGGCTGACGGAGATGCCCTTCCAAAGAGATCCAAGATCTCCTGTAGGGATTTTAGACATCCGATGAAGCTTTTGGATGACACTCCCAGTTGAAAAGCCTCAGCCTTCCAGTTCTTAGACACTTGGAATGGGTTTGGCTGTCAAGCAGAGCCCACATGATTTCTGTTTCCAGAGGTCCTGTCACATACACCATGTTGTCTGTGGGAGAGGCACCTGTGAAATGGGGAGTTCAATCTGACTGTCTTCACTGAGCTTTGAGTGCGTCTCAGCTGGAAGCCCATGCACACCCAAGAGGGTGCCCCTCTCCAGGAGCTGCTCCTGCTGCAGTAAAATGCACGGCCACTGCTCCTCCACGAGCGTGGTCTCTGCAGAGGCCTGCCAGCACAACCAGAAACTAGCTCCTTGCCGCAGCAGCGGCACACTGGTGCAGTAGCGTAGCACCGCTGGGTTTCCCCTGTACCTTCCCCAGGCTGGCTGTTCTGCCTGAAACTTCACTTAGAGAGAGGCACAGAGAAAGTTCATGGGTCTTGTACAGTGCTGGGACACTGCGGCTGGATTACTTACCCCAGTAAGCCCTGCCTGATAGCTGACTCAATTATATTTCTTTCTGTTTTATTACTGCTGCTATGAGTATGTCTGCCATACAAGCTCAGGAAAAGATTAATAAAATCTTCTCTTTCTACCTGAATTGTTGTTGTTATTCTCCTCTCCATTGTTATCAGGAAACTCAATCAGGTGAAAGAAAATTACTCCCAGCTTTTCTTACAGCTCCTTTTGATATTTCTTCATACCCATATATTCCAGAGACTCAAGCTTTGTCTCTCTTGATGGGTAATTTTGATATTTGTCTCTCTGTGCTGCCAGGGGTTAAATTGCACTGGAGAAGCATTCAGTCTTTGACAAATATGATTTTTGAGGATGTTCCCTTCCAGCTTTCTTCTGACACTTCTGCTTGAGGTGGCAGCATCCTTCATGAGGGCTCTTAGGAGGAAAATGCTGTCCTTAATCCAGTGAAGCTCAGTAGAGCCCGGAGTTTGCAATCACTGGGATTTCCCCACCAAGAAATGTAGTATCCCTGCCCTTGCACACACTGATGTGTCCCCCGCAATGCTGACTGCCTCCCTGCATAAAACAGAGCCCTGTGCATTGCCAATGGTAGTGTGGGAGGGTGTGAGTAAGAGCAGGACACTCACGGATCCACCACAACTTCTGTCCTTTCTTGCCTTGTGTCCCCGACCACATGCACAGCTCCTCTGTCCCCTCTCTTGGGCCGTGCAACCCACCCCACAGCTAAAGCTAAGGCAGCACTGAGAGACACCGGTCCCCTTGGGGGACACAGCCCGGGGTCCGCCGTCGGTGCTCACGGAAGCCATGCACCCACGCAGACCCCCACAGTCACCCTAGGAAGATGTCCCCTCCTCATGAACGGTCGTCATTTGGGAAGGAGGTGGGTGGGAAGACAAGTCCTGTGCAGTGACTTCTTGGATGTTGAGGGCTCTGCTGCATGCTCAGAGGTTTCTCACCAGCCCCAGGCTTTGGGGATGGGTGTGGCTGAGGGGATCCTTGCCTTCAGCACCCACAAAGACACACTGCTCTGCGCCAAATATGATCCAGCCAATGCAGACAGTATTAAAATAAATATTTCTGTTTTAAAGTAGAATGAAAATTTCAAAAGTAATTTACGCATCTGTTATTTCTGCTTCCAGCACTCAGCAAATCCATTTTTATTCATCTGCCCTTGGCATACAAGCATCTGCGATTAATACTTGTATTTATGATGACTCTAACTGACACTGACATTTGTCCTCAGGAAAAAAAAAAAACAACAGGGAAAAATCTTTCTTAGTCATTTTAAATGAATCCTGCAAGCCTGGGAATCACTGATGGTATTTCATACAATTTCCATGAAATTAATGTAATTTCAGAGGTTTTCTGCTCTCATAGAAGTATATGACAGAACTGTGTAACAGGTAGAGCTCGCAGTGCTGGCTGTCCTCGCACATCTGTCACATTTGTACTTGGAAGTGCTTATTCTGTTATCATCCATCATCAAGTTTATTACCTTAGTGTCCAACCAACTCACATGAAGGGAGGATTTGTCCTGGCTGGAGCCCGAGCAGAGCGGGCAGGAGGAGGACAGAGGTAAGGCTTCCTCCCGGGCGCTGCTGCTGCCGCTGTCACACGCATCGGGCCACGTCCCTCCGCTGCTGGGGCCTGGGACACCAGCTGAGCCTCCCTCCTCCCTGGCCTCCTGTCACAAATCCTGATTTAGGGTCCTGCTGACTACGCCAATTTGTCGCAAATGTGTGATTTAGATCACTTAAAGAATAACCATCAAAGGTATTAGCAAAAGTGGGTTTAATATGACGCTGTAAAAGTGCAATTTAACAAAGTTTGACAGCAAGGTTCCTCTACTAGTATGGCACAATCATTTGAACAATGATTCAAAACTACCAAGACACAAATCAAAGTTACCAAGACAAAATCAAAGTTACCATACCACAAAGTTATGCACGGTATCAGTCACTTACCAAAGCTCTGCTGTTGGAAAAGGTCTCTCTGCCTCGCGGAGCGACCTTGAGAGGCGTCCCAGCTCAAGGGGAGATCACCGCCGTGCAGCCACGCTGCCGAGCAGGGAGAGCTCAAAGGCGGCTCACTTAGGCTGTCATATATATGGAATAAAGTGGTTGGCTTGCAGTCAAATTACAGGTGATGGAAAAGGTATGCATGAGACTCCTTGTACCCACAACTTTGTTTCTTGATAAATGAGTCTTGGAAAAGCCACCCGCTATTCTTGTGTTAATCGCATGATCGGTGTTGCAAGCTCATATGGATGCTCGCTGTGTCGCTCTGCTCCTTTGTGGGTTTTCAGAGAGCAGATTGGAACTAGAGAAGTTCTTGGACCAGTTACGGCTTAGTTTGACTAACGGGTCAAATGCATCTATCACATCTCCCCGGGTGTAAACCACACCAACTGCCTTAAACATCTAAAGGAAGCGTCCAGCCTGGGATATAGGAATTCTGACATGTTTATTCTGGGAGAAGGCAATAGCCCCTGTCAGCCTGTGTCCACCGCTCACAGGAATGAAATGAAGCACAGCGTGTCCTGCTCTCACGTTGAATGATAACCTAGGCGCCTGGGCTAGGCAGGCGAGAAGCCCGGGCACCGCTGCTGGAGCAGGGGTTTCCCAGGAGAGCTGAGCCGGGCTGTGCTGGGCCAGGGGTTGTGCACCCGTGCTGGCGGGTGCGGGAGGCAGGGGGATGCGGGGGCAGCGGCCCGTGCCTCTCCCACCGGCCGCAGCAGCCCGGCCAGTGCCGGCACGACAGCTCAACAGGGCTCCCCACGCTGGGGAATGGCCACCATTCCCGCTCCCCTTGCAAAGGGTGGAGACAGCACGCAGGCAAGGCCAGACTGCAGGCAGCACAAATCCCAACAGACACTTAGAGGAACAAAGCAAATTCCTGATAAGATGAAACAGAGCTGGTTATGAAAAATTAAAGACTGGACTCTGAAGTGCTTCTCAAATTGCACTAATCTTCATGTTAGATTCAGAAAAGGGGCTGTACTCCTACCTCAACATTAAGGGGAGACAAGTGCAGAGAACATATTTTTTTAGAGAGAACACCATGGGATAATTTATTTACATTTTTACATTCTGGAACCTGTCCAAAACCAGGAATATTTTAAAAATAAGTCAAGGAATTGAGTGAGAAGCTTTCAGGCTGCCAGCCTTCACAATATTCTTGTATTTCTCTGGGCAGCTGAAGGCACAGAAGGCCGTGCAGCCAGGACACACTGCAAGCATGCAAGGCTCATGTCTTCATCAGCAGCAGACAGAAGAATTTCAAATTGTAAATGGCAGTTGCCAGTGATAAAGGAAGAGGTCAGGAATAATGATGATTGGGACAAGAATGCAAAATATATACCATCTAGTTGCATGGTCGTGAGAGCATTGGCAGTAAAACAAATTAGAAAATGTAGTGTACCTGTGGTGATTGAACTCTTCGATAATATTAAATTAGTGTTCAGGAAGTAAATGAAAATGTTGTCCTATTACTACTATATGAAAAAGTATTTGTGTAGTGACCTCAAATTCCAGTATGCACTCCAGGATTTCCTTTTGAATTAGTCCCCAGGTTATGCCAATAAAACCTCACTGATATCACATTGGCCTCTACTCAGAAGCTGTTCAAACATAAAAAGAAATCTCCTAGTAAAAGCCCAAATCAAGGCATCTCTTCCACTTTCAGAGGACATTTATCACCACCTGACACTAACTACTTCAAAATAAATGCACTTCCAAGCAAAAAAAAGACATTTCAATTTTCTGCTGACAGTAACATAAGAGATACCTTCCCAGAAATTTTTGCTGATAGGTAACAGGGCCAAACCTATCCCAGCTGCATTTCCCCACCTGTGAATTCCTTTCTTCAGCAATGCACTTCATATTCTTGGTTTCCACGACTGCGAGCCAGCAATGCATTTATAAGTAATGTATTCAACAGTTGACAGGTAGAGACGATTATGGATGTATTTGTTATTTCTCTTTCTTTTAAAACATTGGTTTTTGTCTCATTATTGAAATAACCAAGGACAGTTATGTGTCTCAGTACCTAAGCTCTCTGGACAAAGCCCCTGCTGGCACAGCACCCTGTGATGTGAGAGCCAGTAGCAGGAGCAGAGACCTTCACCTCACCCTCACCTGAAAGTTCCTCCAGGCTTTCCTTCTACATGGGAACATGGAGAGATGGTATTTATAAAATAAAATTATCCTATTTCCAGTTTTCCTAACTCATATTCCTAAAACACAAACACTGGAATCGCAAATAAGTGTTTTACATGGCACTTCATCACTTTGTGGGCTTTTCTTGAATTCAGAGTTTCTTTGGAGAAGCGTCGTGTCATACAATGATGGGTCCTGTAGGCTTTCTGCAAGGTCACAAGTAACACCTGGCAACAAAATATATGTGAAGTCCTTGTATGTAGACAGTTATGAAATAATAGTAAGAAAGCTGAATGAAAAAGATAAATTACAGCTAGAAAAAAATCTAAAATCCACAGGAATGTCTCCTATTTGAATTCTTCTAATAGCAGAAGAAATGTGCAACCGGATGTTTTTTACTTAAATAAATAATCTTTTGATTCAAATTACTTCTGTGTCATGTATATGGCTGTCTATGTAGTTCAAAAGTAGATCTGTCGTCAGCCAACTCGCCTTGCCTGCATTAGCTTTTACTTTTTTCTGCTTTAATGTGACAACAGTACTATGGCTGAATTAGCAGTCAGGGCTCTACTCATAGGAATAAGAAGTAACTGTGATTTTTTTGGCAAAGTGGTACACAGGGGTCTCAGTTCTCAAATTCACGAGCTCTGTAGTCGTTCCCTCTTTGTGACAAAATTTCTCTCTGAGTAATATATCGAAAGAACAATTTTTCACAGTTCCTCACACATGCTAGAAGAGTGAGTAGAGACATGTTTATGAATTTCTCTTCCATCAGCACATTCAAGTTTATGAAAGTTCCGCATATTAGCATAAGGCTTATGCTTACAGTTTTGCTTTTCTTACACAATATGAAAGGAAAACAGTGTCCTGAAAACATACACCCCAGTTATAAGCATACTGTTCAAAATGTGCTTGATGTGTACGAGAGAGAACAGGGAAAACTGTGGTGAAGAAAAATTATTATAAGATAGAACTGCTGGTAAATGCTGGAACACACTGCATCCACTTCAGAAGAATGTTGTGACAGCTGTTACATATTGGAATTAATAACCCGTTTGCTGTTAAGATTTCTGTCCAAAGCTATTGCTTGTGAGCTAGGAAGGGCATAAAGATTAATGACAAGCAAAACTGGCACCAGCTCCGGGATGGAGATGTTTGCACACAGGTGTTAGACCTCTTCTTACCTGCAAGTCTGGGCTGGACGCCTCAGTAAATGTGCCTTTTTTCTGCATTTACTCTGGTTGAGTATATAGCAGTAATCTTTTCTTCCATGTCTGCATGGAGAAGGAAAGAAAAGCAGAAATGAGGAAGAAATACACCCAAGCAGTTCTGTATCTCAGGAAAAAAAATATGATTCTGAAATCTGGCAAAGGGTTTTGAAAGTGTGTGAAATGTGTAGTCTGTACCTTGCAATTCATTTTCTTTGCCTTATTGTCTTATTACCTACAAACGACAGTCTCACTCAATGAACCATCATCTGTGTGTTGTCTGCAGAGTCGCACAATCAGAGGAGGACACGTATAATGCAAGATCCCACAGAGACATCTCTCTGTTCGCTTTTGCATTTTGTTCTTAAGAACATGGATTTTAAGACCAAAGAGGACCATTAAATCATTTTATCTGATGGACAGAGTAACTTAAGCCAGAGAAATTCACTTCTGATATGTACATGATCCCAGTATCTTGTTTGACTAAAGTGTTCCTTTCAGAAGGGTATCTGGTCTTGCTTTGGAGCCTTCAAGAAGTACAAATCTATTGCTTCCCTCAGAGTCAGTGCCAGAGGTTAATATTTACCAGTGTTAAAAGTCAGTGCCTTTTTTCACTGTCAAGGACTCTTGAATGTCATTAGCAATCTCATTGTGCCTTTTGCTTTCATTTCAGATTCTTTATTTCCTGCTGTTCTCCTGCCACCACAGAAACAATGCCTGCCTTTTTTCTGAGTCAATGTTCATGTTTGTGGAAGCTGTGGGTTTAGCTTTCCCTTATCTAGCCATGGTGTTTCCTGTGCTCAAAAGTGCCAGATCCCACTCGTGCATCTAGGAAGCTGCAGGTGTAAATGTTGCAATTTGCACACACAGCTGAATTAACTGGCCGGCTTTGACCCTCAGCTCATTCCAGTACTCCCGCCGTTCCCCCTTTATCCCAATCAGCTGGGTCATCCCTAGTGCAGCCTACACTTCAGTCTGAAGTCCACACTGGCCTTTCCCCTGTACTAGTTTGTGAGATCTGTATTCATTAACGCCACCAAGATCTGCTTCTCTCTCTTCCATGAAGCATTGAAATCACGGAATAGTGGAGGTTGGAAGAGACCTCTGGAGGTCATCTGGTCCAACCCCATCGCTACAGGAGGGTCACTCAGAGCAGGTTGCTCAGGACTGTGTGCAGTCGGGTGTTGAATATCGCCAAAGACGGAGACTCCACAACTTCTCTGGGCAACCTGTGCCACTGTTTGACCACCCTAACAGTAAAAAAAAAAAAAAAAAAAAAAAAAAACAAGCACCAAACACAAAACAGGACTTGTGGCATTCAACTAGTTATTATTCATGAGCTGGCAGCCACAGCTGAGACTGGTTGGTGATGCCAAGACAGGGACCACTCACCTGAGGCAGAGACAGCAAATTGCAATAGGCAGCAGGTGGCCAAGAACATGCTGGAAGTAGGAAGTTTTATGCCCTCAGGTTATTACAGACCTGTAGGAGCCGTCCCTTAACCTTTAATTCCCACATTTGCACAGGCAGCTAAGCTCTCTTGCTGCCTCTTGAAATGCACACATACAAATCAGACCCAGTCATTTGAAAATGCCACTTATCTTCTATGCATGTCTCTACAAAAATCTTAAAAATCAGTGTTATGAGCATCAGTGATGTTAAAGAAATTACTGTTTCAGTCTTGGAAATTGCTTTCTTGCCTGCCAACTAGTATTTGGCGAGATGAATTATTGGAACTCAGTATGCTGGGAAAAAAGACACCTTTGCTGATAGAGACAATCCAGATTGCTTTACAGAAAACTGATCCACCTTATTAGAATTCTGTGAAGAAAATTCCCTGTTCTTACAGCAGTGACAACTTTCACTACAAAGATTTCCTTTTTTATCTGTTGTTCATTCTCTATGCTTTGTAAACTAGCACATTGATCTGTCTGCCTGCCCTGGAGTGCTACTACGCAACTTGTGGAAATTAATGTTCCTATATTTTAAAAAATAAGTAATAAAAATTCATTGCACTTCTGTTATGCAAAACCTGTAGCTTATACAGGGCCCTAAACAAGCTCCCGAGAAGATCATCACCCTTTGTTCATTTTGCTGCTCTTTTTGTTTAATACGCATGTGGATGAGCATGTACACAGTCTCTCATATTCCCTGGCACCTTCCCTTGGCCAGCAGTACCCTTGCTACCTGTACTCGGGAGGCTCTGTTTTTGTTCCTGCATCTCTGGCTGAAGGAGATATTCAACTCATCTCCAGACAGTCTCTCTCTGTGCAAGTCCTCTGTGCTCACAGATACTCAGTTTTCCCTAGGAAAGCCCTCTCAGCCTCTCCGTCTCATAGGCACTGTCTCAGTTTTTCATCTCGGCTCTGGCAAATAGCCACAGTACTAGTTTGGAGTGCAAATTCTTGTTACTACTAGAAGGGATGATCCAAGAGGAAATGGTCTCAAGTTGCACCAGGCGAGGTTTAGATTGGATATTAGGAAAAATTTTTTCACCAAAAGGGTTGTCAAGCACTGGAACAGGCTGTCCAGGGAAGCGGTTGAGTCCCCATCCCTGGAGGTATTTAAAAGATGTGTAGGCATGGTGCTTAGGGACATGGTTTAGTGGTGAACTTGGCAGTCTTAGGTTTATGGTTGGACTCTATGATCTTAAGGGTCTTTTTCAACCTAAACGGTTCTGTGATTCTGTGATTCACCTGTGTGCTGATTTACTTTGCTTGTGCAGCTTCATTGGCCACCTTCACCCGGCCTATCCTCCTCCAGCACCATGCATTTAGGTGGGTAATATCAATGAACTGGACAGAGCCAGAAGGAGCATGCAGACACCCTGGTTTTCTCACATTCACCCTCCTGGACGAGCCCTGGTGTAAGGAGAGTTGTGGGAACATGCCTTCTCAGTCGGCTCCCTCTCCTGCGCTTTGCGTTGAAGGCCCACAGGTGACGGTGTGGGACTCTGGCAACAGTGGCCTTTGCTGCTACCGTCTATAAAGAGATTCATGTCACTCGACTCACCTTCAGTCATCTCCCATAAAGGATAATGGAGAGCTTCATTAGCTCAGTTTAAATCACTTTTCAAACTGCCAGCAAGGTTACAAATCTACTCAACAGCAGGAGATGTGAAAAGGCAATTAAAGTAGCATAGTGGAGTTATTTGCTCTTATCTGCGCAACCAGGAGGGTGAGGTGGCACACTCACCCAGTGACAGCAAGCGAGCGCCTGTCACTGCGGCACAGGCGCACACTCAGCTCCGCGCACGTTAATTCTGGCTGGCATTAAAGTGATGCTCAGGTTGAGCCGCTTCTGACTGAGACATTTGTACAATCATGAAACATTTCTATCAAGTTGCAGGGTTCACAGCAGATGGCTGAATTACGGTGATCTGCAGTGCTAATGCTGGGGAGTGATTTGTGATGGAGTGCGCACTTCTGGGGATTTGTGACTCAACCTGCTCATGTATTTTACATGCTTCTCTCCTTCTCATTCCTTTTATTTCTCTTTTAACTTAGCAAAGAGGAGTATTCAGCAGTGCAGAGGCTGGCACCGCCTGTGAGGAGAGGCTCTCAGCCGCGGCACCCTGCACCCCGGCTGCTCTCTGTCTCCAGCCACCAGCAGCATCCCAGAGTCAGGAAACGTTGGCTCAGGACCGAGGGGCCCATGAAGCAAAGCAATGATTCCCAAGTGCCCTCCAGCACCGTTCCCACACATCTCCAAATGCCTGAGACAGCAGGATCTGCGCACTAGGCAGTGACCCCTGCTGAGCAGGGGGCCGTGACTGTCCCACCGCCTGCCCCATGGGCAGGACAAGTCTCAGCTGGAGGCTGGTCCTCAGCAAATGGTTCAGTGCCTGCTCTGATACAGGGCAGAGCAGAACCGGAGATACAATTATGGCTTTACAGACCCAGGATGTGATTTACATTGAGAACATTGCCTGGATATGCAGTTTTTTATTTGTCTCCATCCAGTAATATGCATCTGTTTTTATGACTATTTTCTCAGTTTGAACAAGAGATATAAAATATTTAAGAAAATCATGTCTACCAAGACAGCAAAGTGACTCTAAGACTTCTTTAATTTATCTGGTGTGCCATTTATTCTGCTTACAAGCTGCAAGAGCCAAGATCCAGGCAGAGCCCAGGCTGTGTTGCCATATATACATATGATGCACATATGTACATGTCCTGCAGGCACACATGCTCATGTAAGTCTGTAACAACAGAGGAGCTGGAATATCTGAAAGCCAAGCTCTGTCCCGTAGTGATAGTTTGACAGGTTTTCTAGCTAGGTGATCAAAGCCGGCTCCGGGACAACTTTCCCAACTGCTCCAGCAAAAAACCCTGCCCAAAATATAATGTATATCTTCATAGGTAAGGATAGGTTGGTATGTGACAAGATGCCATGCTAGCCCTAGCATCAGACATCCCTAGCAGGGTTTTTCTGAAAGGACAGGAGGATGGATGAGTCTCATACTGAGGATTCTGAAGTTCCTTTTCAACTGGTTTTGTGTGCGATATAAAACCTCAGCTTCACCTCAGCTGCTGCAAAGCATATTATAGCCTCTTGCCCTCTTTGGCATGCTAGAAGAGTGTTTGACCAAAGAGTCAGAGGCACGGGCATAAAAGCACAACTCAAGCAATGTGTCTCAATGAAGGAACATCAGGGTAAAACATTTGAAAAAACATCTCTAAGCCAACCCACCTCTCTTTATGCTGTATCTGAGCCACAGGAGGCACAAACAGACACCTTGCCACTGAAGCTTAGACCTCTGAAATGCCAACCTGTGTTATCAGCGGTTCAAAAGCCTTCGCTAGCACAGCTTTAACCTGGCTCATTAGGCCAGCAATAGACAGCAACTTTAATAGCCTGTCCTCACAGTGGTATCGCAGCTGAGTCCCTCCACTGAGTCCAACAGCAGCAACTGGCTCCTTTGCACCACTGGGGCAGTGCCTGGCCCCACGCTGGGCTGGCAGGGTGCTGCGGCACCGCAGCGTCAGCTGCGGGGCACCTGCGGCATGTGATGTCCGACAGCAAAGGAAGCACTCTTCTCCCGACAGTCGTCTTATGCATCGTTTTCAAACTGGAACTGGAAAAAAGCAGCTTTGTAAGATCAAAATAAAAAAAAAAAAAAAAGAAAGGAAAACTCCCTTATGCTTTTAAAATGCCACTTGTAAACTTTCAAAGTTATTCCAGACATTTAAATGAGGCAGCCCAATGAACAGAGAGTTGCTGTGCATGTTTAAAGCTTGTAGACTCGTATATTATTCTTGCACCATTGATTTAGAGTGTGTTTGCTTTGGTATGTTTGCTTTTTTGCCTTTTGCTGAAATATTTTCTGTCAGAATTCTTGAATCCTGCAGCTTACCCTGTGGCTCTTATGAGCAATGGTAAAATCACTCTTTTTAATGAAGCAAAGTAAGTAAGCTCATGAAACACAGATTGTTGCTGCTGCTCAAGTCAACAATGAGAGTGACCAACCAGCTGTATGTCTGCTTTAACAATCTTTGCATCCACTTTGCAAGTTTCTGCCTTTAAAAAACAGACATTTATATAAAAGACATATGTATATGTAGATTTATACATATATGTACATACATGCATATTTGTGTGTGTGTACATATATATATGCTTATACATATGCATGGTAATGTTATAGAAGGCATATCTGAACCAATCATCAGCACTGTTCCTTCCCTGCTCATACATATTTCTTCATCTGCAAGAGCACAGGATTACTGAGGACCGAGTGGGCCGTCACATCCAGCCCTCACTTCTGCACACAGTCCCACCATGCCGCTCGCTCTGCAATTCTATCATGCTCTCAGGTAAGAGTGAGTGTGTGGATTGGCCCCAATAGTTTGCTATAAGACCCTTTTTGAATCTTAGCATGATCTTGATTAAAAGCCATCTAGATTACAACCTAAACATACCCATATATCCATGTGCTCATCAGCCTACACTGGCTATTAGAAAGAGAGTCCTTTTCCCTCCCTGATGTTCACCTCCATGACTATTCACAAACAGCAACCCAGCTGTCTGTTCCTTAGAGCCAGTCTCTTTTTGGGTGATGCAGCATGATGCAGGTCTTTCTGCACAGAAACCAGCATAAAAATTTCTGCCCCATGTTGAAACATCTGTCCCACTCTGGCCATGAAGCTCATTGCTCCCTCCGTAAGACAACACAAGTATCTGTGGGCCCTGCAGTGAGCAGCTTCACTGTGACCATCCCGATTAACGAGATGTTGCTTTACAGGCCTGTTACGAGCCCGGGCCGTTTCCGCGATTCCCTTCGCAGCACAGCTGCACAAGCGCCCGCATTGCCACAGCGAAGCAAGGAGCAGAGAGAAGGGAGGACAAAGCCTGCAGTGAGGTGCGGGTAGGAAGTGAGCAGCAGCCAGGGAGAGACCTCTGGCTTGCTACCAAAGAAAGCACATTATTTATTGCATCTGCAGTTTCCTCCAACAAGAGTGGCTCTTCATACTCAATATCACCTTGTCATCCTCCTTGACATCTCTTCCTTTTCAAATGAATCTTTTTGGACATAGATGAACAAAATTATTGTGTCTTATAGATTGACTTGTGCACCAGGACAAACTTTTTTTTCCAGGGAACAATCTCCGCATTCATTCTAGGGCCACGTTGCCTGCACTGTATCTACCATCCCTCGTGATCAGAGCACACCCTGATCCATCTCAGCCGATTCCAGCTAACGAGATCCAGCTTACTTGGAGAAATACCTACAATTCATTGCTGAGGGCATGCTCTTGCAATTTTTAAACCCATATTGTATACAATCTCTGTCGTTGTTTTTCTCAAGGTCAGCCAATACCTCCAAAATGACAATTCCCTCCTCCCCAGTCTTGGCTGTATGTCCCGGGTTTTCACTAGGCAATGTCATCGGTATGCTCCTGAACAGGGCCAGTCCCAGGATGAGTCGTGGAGGACCACGCCTGCTCCTGGGATGATGCATCCCTCTCCAGCAGTGTCATCGCCCCTCAAATCCAACCCTTCTCCACGACACAGCCCCCCCCTTGCCTAGCAGCCCCACCTGCACTCGGGCTCGACATAGGATCTCCGGCCGTGCCCATCCTTCCCCTTCCTCCCCAGCCCTGGGAAGCCTCACCACGTCTCCCAGACAGGCAGCTCACAGTTTCTTTCCTCTCCCTTCCTCCGGTCCCGCAGTCCCTGATGACCCCCTGTCCCCTCCCCGCCCCTCCCCGCACCCAGTGCTGTTTTGGGACTTCTTGGAAAGTCAGTCACCCGTACACCAGCTCCTGCGAGTACGTCTTCTGGCAATGCCAGTCAGTTCTAAACTCCTTTAGGAAAAGTTAAAAAAAAAACACATTCAAGCTGCAGAGCAATGTTGGCATGTGCAAGTGTGGCTACACTGAGCCAACCTGCTCGGCATTGGCGTGAACCGAGCAGCGGGCACCAAACAGTGATGGGCTGTAAGGTGGTGCTCAGCAGTTGTTCTCATGTATGATCTGTTTAGCTCTTGATCTGGGTGTTTCAGCAGGTGAAGATACTGGTGCAGCTATTTACCCACTCTGCATTCTACCGGGTGTGTGTCGGTGGGTTCGGTAGCGTGAATGCTTGGTTATTTCATGTCTGCAGTGTCACTATGCAGCCGTGACTGGGACATGGCGGGGCAATGCCGGCAGTGGCACCTCCCTCCTCTTGCACAGGACAGCTCTTCCACAGCACGCTGATTCCCAGCTGGGGGACTGCCAGTTGTTTATTTTACTTTCTTCATCGTATTGCAGTTACTGTCTGCCTGTAACACCTAATAACTTAATACAATGAGCCAAATGATACAGGCCTCAACAGAAAAGAATTTATGACTAGCACATTTAAAACATCTCTACAAAACAACTGTAACATATTTTCTGTTCAGGAGTTTGGAAACATTAACTTTTCTGTTTGGTGGATGAAGAAAATTTCACATTGAGGAGAAAGCAGAAGGGATGACTCTATTTTATTCACTTTCTCTTTAAGCCTGATTCAAATGCCTTTAAAGGAAAATGGAATACTGAAATAAATTCCTGGAAGAAAGATGAATTAATGGCCCATGTAGAGAAAATCAATGACAAATGCAAAACATGGTCATTGATACTACACTTACTCTGTCTAGACATAACATGCATTTTTTGTTTATAAACAAGACAGTACTTACACTTTAAAATTCAATTGGTTTATGTATATTAGTCACTCTGAGCAATAAATAAACCCCACAGTTTTCTGTTAATCCTCATTGCTGAATCCAAATAAAATGATTTATAATGTATTGCATGCCATAATCACAATATGCTGTGTACTTTAATGATAATGTTGCATGTATCTCTCTTTGCAAGCCTTCACTTCAAGCTTTTCAAGGATATTTATTTCTTCATCTGCATATGAAGAGCCAATCTCAAAGCGGCATCTATCCAGGCCGCTGTAGCATTCATAAAGACAGAATTACAATTAAACAACAGCTACAGTGCAATGAACAAACTGGGTGGGAAAGGAGGAATGAAGGAAAGCTTGGAGAAGAGCCAGAGGGTAGCTGGAAGTGCCCGTTGACTGGGGCAGGGGCGATGGGGCCTGGGACGGTGGGGACTCACGGGGAGGGTCCTGCCTCGGCATGGCCTCCCGCGTGTGCAGGCTCACCTGCGAAGCCCCTGGCCCCGCAGCGCAGCCCCGGCACAGAGCCGGCGCGGGGACACGGCTGCCACGGCCCCGGGCAGCCAGGCTGCTCTCGCTGTCCATGCGCAGAGCAATTACTTTGCAGGAGGTTAAGTGCCACAGCCAGCACACCGCGAACGGTCTGTGCCTTCGCTGATGAGTGGATCTGGCTCAGGCTTTTGGGGCTTGACACGGGCTGAAACGTGCCCCAGTTTACCACAGGGCCACTGCCACAGCCCACGTCCCAGCAGGCAAGGAGCAGTGGAGGATCTGAGGAGGACGGGCAGAAGCACAGCGGGGCGCAGGAGCTGTTGGCCAGCCGGGCACAGCGCCTGTCCGGAGGGACAGAGCCTGGTGTGGGGACAGGCGTGCACAGCAGCCGTGTCACACCGACGGGCACAGAGCACCGGTCTGTGCCAGGGCCGGTGGGAGCGTGCTCGAACGTGCTCTGGGTCCTGCTCTTCCACCCATGCCCAGAGAAGAGGGGTGGTGGAGCCGAGCTCCTGCCGTCCCTGGCCAGACCTCCCATCCCGGGCTTCGGCGGCACGGCGGGGCACCCACCATGGGTCGCCAAGACCAAGAGTGTCACACGAAACTAGAACTGTTCTCCTGCACTGCGACTGCCATCAGACACACGTCTTACAGGCAATGAGAGTTTTACCTCCAAGAGGGCAGAGCGTGACACATTGTAGGGATCATCTGCTGCAAGCCTGTGTGGAGCGGCTGGGGGATGCCTCTGCAGAAACTCAGCATCGCTGTCTCATCAGCAAGCCCCACTCCACCCTGCAGTGACACATGGATACAAGGTACAGGCATGCAAGAAGAAATACATTATAGGTGATTAGCACAAGTGTATCCGATCCCAGCACAAAACAGCTGCCTCCCTCATGGCCCAAGCCAGCTTAACTCCCTAGGAGTTTCGGGCATGCCTCAAGGGCTTCCACTGAGCTTCAGTGTCTCCTTTCCATATAAATAATTCACAGATCAGTCCCCTTCACCTTTCAAAACATAAACATTTCTGAGTAAAATGTTGTAAAAAACCCTAAATCAATCTGTACATGGGATCCTTTGCTCCCATTTACATCTAAATACCAGAAATGGTATGAATGGAACAGAAATGACTGCCCCAAATGCACTCCTGTCTGTTACTGCCAAGCAGAAAGTGCACGAAGCCCAGTTACTTTGACGATTTAACAGATGTGTCAGTCATGGCTTGAAATGCTTTTGGTGTTTAGGCGTGCAGGGAAGTTAAGGAGATAAACGGCGGGTTTCTTCTTTCAATATTATTCCTAATATCTTACCTTAGACTTCTTTAACAATATGTAATTTAGTAAACATTAAATTTTATCTTCCTTTGTAACTACCAAGGCCCTTAATTAAAACAATTTCATAAGCTTTTTGCACTGAGAAATTTTTTCCCAGAGGCAAGATAAGCAAATGTCATAAAATAAGAAAATCTGGGTCTCTTTAGATTTGTGCTGTTATTTAGATGTGTGCTTCTATGAGGAAAAGGAAAACAACATAATTTTACAGTGCGTGTGACACCGTTCCTGTTCCTTGCTTGGCTGACTGATGATCCGGTTGAACAGTGAAACGTGTTACAAATTTTGAAATCAAATATACTATTTGAAATTTGTTTCTGAAAGAGAATTAGGTATTTAAGTTACATTTTATGTTCATAAATATTCACTCTAGTCCATCAAAGGAAAATCAAAGGTGGGCAAAATATCTGGAAACAATCTTTTATTCTTGTTCTAAATGTGTGTTCATTGTTCTTTTTCCCTCTAACTACTTTGTTAGAGCTTCTAGATAGGACTGGAGGCAAAAATTACTAATTTATTTTCCAAGATCATGAAACATAGACTTAAAAGCATTTTAAAAGCTTTATATACCTCATCTTTCATGTTAAAGTTCTTCTTGGAGTGGTTGCTGGAGGACTGATAAGTGACAGAAGGGTGTTCGATAAGTGATAATAAAATGTTCACTACTTGATATGCATTAAAGACAGTTGTAAGCTCATTAGCAAAGTGTCTTTTAAATGGTTATAAAACTTCAGTAATAATGAAAAAGCATTAACACTACTGATATTTTTTAAAGCATTTTATATTTAAAGTTTTAAAGAAATTTATAGACCTTAATGTTAATTGTGACTCAGTTTCCAAAGAATTTTTAAGATCCTACATTAGTCAAAAGTTAGTTATTAGTTATTATTTCCCTCATTCTCATAGTAGATAGCCTCTTAAATAGGTTTGCAAGGATCAAAAAAGTGATTTTTCATGTGTGTGTGAAAGAAAACTAAATAGAAACTTTGGCTCCCAAGCCAGTGTCTAGAACAAGTTGCATGTTGATGAAGATATACTGTTCTGTGGGTAAACCCACACTTACTTGCTTACGGCCACTTCTCTTGAAAACTATGATATGAACCCGGGTGAAACTGTTTCCAACCCCTTCCCATTGCTCTTGTGTTTTCCAGTCCTGAGAAGAGAAGAGAAGAGAAGAGAAGAGAAGAGAAGAGAAGAGAAGAGAAGAGAAGAGAAGAGAAGAGAAGAGAAGAGAAGAGAAGAGAAGAGA